>NW_024539271.1:0-270468 GCF_016758775.1 Suillus clintonianus | reverse complement strand
GGGAAAAGCTTTCTTTCATCTTGGTAGTGAAATCCGCCCATGTTCCAACACCATTCTTCGCTCCGGTTGTCGAGGTTGGGTTCTCTTCTCTGGTAAAGGTGATGAAATCTTCCATCCAGAGAGCTGCTGCTCCTTCTTTCATGAATGAAAGAGCGAAGATGATTTTTCGCTTGTCGGTGTCGTAGATTTCATCGTTGATTTCGATGTACGAGTCAACTAGGCACAGCCATTGGGAAAATTTCTCCCTGTCTCCGGAAAAGTCAGGTGGGTATCCAATTTTCCGTTCAATGGGTTTGTCTCCTCTCCCTGCCATAGTGGATACTTGAGGTTCGGGTTCTTCTGGTTCTTCGGGTTCTTCGTCGTAGTCTTCTTCTTCCTCGTCGTCAAGGTCAAGCGGTGGAGCGTCAGGGATTTCTTCGTCTTTATCAACAGGTGGGTTTTGGGGGCGTTCCTGTTGCGACGGTTCTTGGTTCTGGGATAATCCTTCCTCAAGCGAACTATATCCTATTGGTGATGCAATGACCCCTCTGGTTATAGCGGATGGTCCTGTTAATAAGGATGAGAACGGGTTCTGAGGAGTCTGAGTGGGAGTTCTTTCTGTTCTGGGGTATGGGTCTCCTCCTAGAATTCTTCCGGCGGCGTGTCTTGCCTTAGCCGAGCTTAGCTTCTGGGAAGACGTCTTGTCTTTCTATTCTGGGTTCAGGGTTTCAGGGTGAGTGGGGTCCCTCGGTGATAGAGGGGTTCAGAGAAACTTGAATCTTTTGTTACGACTTGGATAGTTCTTGCGTAACTAATCCAATAAAGGAGTTCTTCGTGTTACGATGTTCGGTTCAGACACTTGAGGGGCTCTCCCTCTAAGTGAAGTTCGAGTATAGGCTAGTCTCTATAAGAGCTAGATCGGAATCGAGTATCTTCCTTAGAAGATGATCAAGTATCGGAGAGAACCAAGTAGATTCAAGTTAGAGAATACAAGTGTGACTACTGCAGTATTTATAATGGGCAAAGGAGGCACGGACCAGGCCGACTATGGAAGTGAAAGGAGTCAAAAAGAACATCATGGAACTATCTGGAATGTTCATGCAGTGCATGTTGATAAGCAGTCAAAGATAACAAGAATAGACGGAAGTATCTAGAATGTTCATGTGGTGCATGTTGATAAGCAGTCAGAGATAACAGGAATAGATCGGAGCAGCATGATGATGAGAAAATGATGGGGCCGCTGTAACAGGGCTCATAACCTTTTGTTCGTAGTAGGACGTGCGGAGCCGAACGGACGAGCTAGAGACAAAAGAATGTATACTCAGTCTTACACTTGTGGTGTAGTAGACTATAAACTAACCTAGAGACAAAAGAATGTATACTAGTAGAGTCAGTAAATGAGTGAACTATAGTAATGAATGTCTCACCTCAGTCTTACACTCGTGGTGTAGTAGACTGAGGTATTAGTAACCGTTCTGTCTGTATGTACTTGCGTGATTATGTAAGCTGTACTCGCCATATGATAATCGATAAACAAACAACAAAAACGGGGCATCGGGCCCCGGCTCACAATGTTCGTGCTCTTGATATACTCGCAGGCCAGACGAGCCCACTCAATCAAGCCGTCAGATTTCTGAGCAAGGGTCTTGAAGTGCCCATCATCAAACGGACTGCACGGGCCTGCTAGCTTGGTGGAGATGTAGAGCTGGATATCACGTTCTGCGGACACAGGCGAGATGTCATCCATGGAGATGCGACGAACATGTGATGCGGTGCCCAGGGCTTCGCGAATATCCTCCAGTGGACGGGAAGTGACGAGAATACGGAAGTGTGCTGGGATGTTGGATAGCTGGGAAGGAGAGGCGTTTGGCTCCCCAGAAAGCAGACGAAGAACCTGTTCCCGGGACTTTGTTGAGCCGCTCTCATCTAATGCATCGATGACCATCAGCACAGGTGCAGCGATGGCTTCTGACGCTGTGCTTGTTGGTCCTACAACCAATTCCCGCCATTGCCTTGTGAGGTCTGGGGTGCGTTTAAGTTTGTTCTTATCATGAACGGCTTGCGCCAAGGCTCGGCGCACGATAGGGTTGCAATCTGCTAAGTCATTTGCGATGGTCGTGAATATTTTGTCCTGGCGGCGATCTGCTTCCTGTGTGCGATCAAAGCAGAAACAAGAGCCTAGACCGCCACGCTCATCATGCCAGTTGGCGATCGTGTGGGCAACGGCTGATTTGCCCTTGCCTGCTGGGCCAGACAGCCATAAGACGCTTGGTACGCCTTCTTCAGTGCTGCCAATCCAACCCTTGATCTCAGTCAAAAGTTCTTGTCGAGTGTCTGGCAGACAACATTTAGACATGTTGACTCCAGCACCCGCTGCGCACTCCATGCCGCTGAGGTCCAGACTCTTGGCTACGAATCATCGCGTGTCAATGATGTTCAACGAGGCCTGAAACTCAACTCTTACCCATGCAGTGGACCGTGACAACGGTGTCTCGAACGGCTTGGTCTCGAAATTGCTGCATGAGGCAGTCGAAAACATTGTTGTAGCTCTTGATCGTGGTATCCGTTTCGTCGAAAATGTTATTTCCAAGCCTTATCCCTGTGCTAGAGACATTGAGTGTCAGGAGATGAAGCGGTCGGATCGACTCACAGGCACACTTCGTCTCAGAGTAATGGGTGATAAAATCAGCGCATTCCAGTGTTTGCTGGGCTATCTTCCCATATACTGCCAGCATGGATTGCAACTTGCGCAATTCCTCCTCTTCCGTGATGAAGATGTAGACTTCAGAGATCTTTGAGAGCAGACGGGAGACAGTGTCATCGCGGTCTGCCTGATCGAGAATCATCTGCGAAGAAAAACTACGTTAACCTATCAAGGTAATGATATTGAAAGAAATCTACCTTGGACGTGCAAGTGAAGATGCTCAACGCCACCTTCGCGTAGGGATGGACCTACATAAAGATGTTAGTTAAGTACAAAACAGAGATAGATCCCCGTACATCGGCAATGCCATTACAATGGAGTTGAAAACCTTCAAGGGTCCAAGCAACGCGGAGAATGTGTCAACCGTATCGGAAACAGACTGTAAGTTGTTGGCCGCTGAAGATGTATGTTGGGCAATTGTTGTGACATGGCCGATGCCTGCAAAAACATCAGTGGCATCGGTGATTCTTTCATTCACAAACTTCTGGTCGGGTTGTCCAGCCTAATTAGAGACATTAATACTTGATTGAAAGAGGGATACAAGGTCGCTCGAAGTCACCTTTACGATGCCTGGATTGGATGATTGCTCAATATTCAGTTCGGGAGTGGCAACAATGAGTGGCGAAGGATTCTGCAGGGAAAATTAGTAGCAATCCTGGCACATGGGCATACTCAGAGTTGAGGTTTCGCACACCTCAATTGACTGTACCGGTACAGGTTGGATATCCGCGCTGGAACTCGCACCCGTAGGTTCAGGGTTGGAAGACTGTCGAGCGCTTGGAGCAAAGGGTTTGGTCACCTTGCCAAAGAGTTTGCGAACTAACTTCCGAGGTCGTCCGCGAGATTCATTGCTCGAAGGCGGGAGAGAGGATGTCTATAAACATTAGAAACATGGCGTACTTGTAAAGCCAACAGTCCATACATCACTGGTTGGCCTCTCCTCTGGCAAATGAGGGTCTGAACGACTTGGCTTCAGCTTCAGCCACTCCCAGCGCTTCTTCCCAGGAGGATCGTTTTCACTCATCGAGTAAGTTGGAAGGACGACTGAGTAGTATGAGTCTCAAAAGGGAGGAAGACGATGAATGGCAAAACACGCGTTTGTTAGCGCCCATCATCGATTAGCCGCCATCGGACTATTTATATCAGAAGGTTATTGACGCGCCTGAGTTGGCTTAATGGGACAAAAAGGTCACATCGGCTGGAAACCTAAGCATTGTGCTTTGCAAGTATTGGTGCCTGCGAGCGATAATCACCAGTGTGCACAGGATACCAGAAGGACAACTTGAGAACATTCACCACTACAGACCGACTAGTCACTGGTAATAGCTCAATGGTATGCCGACAGCCTTGGGCGCTTTGCCCGCCTTTATTTGTGCGTGTTTGACAACATGTACTCCGAGTCGCAGCAAGGGACAACGAGAAGTTCCAACAGAACGAGGCGTCGTTCCTTCGGGGGCCTTTGGACAGGGACGAAGACTAGTCGCGGCTGCCGTCAGGTGGACCATCCTTCCATCTCTCATCAACCTTTGCACAATCAAACATTTGTTTGCCCAACTTTCCGTTCACCTCGTTATGTCGCTCACAAAACCACCTGCTCACGTCTGGGGGAGTCTCCTTCATTTTGTCGCCAAAGTCCGCTGCACAATGTGTGCATGAATGCATAGATGAGATTTAGCATAGCTGGCGGGGAGTGGACCGCGTCGGGTAGTATGCTGCGGTCGCATGCAAAAATGACCACGTGGCACGTCCAAGGGCTTCGACATCCGGCGGACAGTGTGGGGGCAGGGTTGCATTTTCTGGCTTGGGGAATTGGAAGCCTGTGCCAGACGCCCGCCATCATTGCTGTAGTTGATTTTTGCCCAAATTGGCAGTGCTTGAAAGGGCGGGCCTCCAATTACGAAACGCAGTACATATTTTGCAGGGCTTTCTGTCCGAACCAAGCACCACACCGGGCGGTAAAGAAAGCTTGGATGGTAGTTGGGCCTGGTGATACCGGACGTTCAGAGTCTGCACACGGTTATACATGAGGTTGTCAGCACGAACCATTATTCTCTTGAAATAAAATCTTACCTAGAAACGCCGGCACAGGGCAAGGAGGGGCCGAGGGCGATTTCAAACACGTTGGATTTGCGTTGGACTAATTCAGACTCCAGAGACGTGTCGTACAGAACAATCTCCCGCATTTCACGTGATTAATACTGGCACGCGCTTTCATTACATGTCCTGCGCAGACTTCGTACATATTTATTCCCCTTGTTGTGGTGCAAGACCTTCACTTGTAGATCTTGTGTTCTGTTCTAATACTGTAGCCAACGCATCCCTTCTCGCGGTTTTTGTTATTCTGAAATGAAAAAGTTGAAGACCGCACTTCATGTAGCGGGTTTCGAAAATTGCATACACGACACGAGGACTCTGGACGATGATAAGAACAAGCCCACGCTAGAATATCCATCACTCGCATTAATATCGCGTCAGTGACCAAGCAAAGACTGATCAGAGATTAAGTGCTTGCTGACTGTTATGCTACCGACCCAACATGAAAGAATTGTTTAAGGAAATCTAAAGAGGAGGGTAGCCTGTGGTAGTCTCCCATCCATCTGGGATTGTCCAGTCAGCGTTACAAACGAAGTCCCAATCCGTACTCCGAATGTTCTCTTTCTGCGCATCAACAAAAGCATGGATCGAGCACATCCCATCTGGATGATCATGACACCCATCGAGATGGTTCAGCGGCACAACGCCGTCATTAACGATCACGCGAATTTGTGGGTCGTGTTCCTCGGAACACGACAGGACTATGAGGATGAACATAATCAGGTGAAAATTCGGAAGGATCGCGAGATCACTTACGCTGGAACTGTACATTAGTTGCGAATGGAGCAAGCTCCGCGGTCCTGAATGTTCGTTTTTCAGGTATATGATCGGTAGGCAAAGGACCCATAGCTGCGAAGCTTGAAAGGTTCAACGCGGTAAGAACTGAACCACGGATCAGGACGTTTTCAAGTTCAAGTTCATCAATGAGCTGACCGTTTAAGACTACAACTTCATGTGTCGCATCAACATAAAGGCTGTGTCCAAAGGGGAAAGTGACAGAGTTGTGAAGTGTCGCATTAGTGGAACTGTTGTGCGTTTCAATCGGCGTCTGAGTAAGACGAGACACGAGCTCTTGAACGTAGCCAATTCCTTCTCCCCTACCCACAGGTGAGCCCCAAGCTACACCGTACCTATGTTTTTCTGTCAAATCAACTTTTTGTGGCAAGCGAAGGACAGGATGCACCATAAATTGAGGTCATATCTGGTTGAGATCAGCGTCGTGGTCAAACTACATAAAAGAAATTTCTCACGAATAATCAAAGCCTTCCCACTCCTTCTCCGTGAAGAGTTCGCAGAACTTGGAATAACCAAGAGCGACCGTCTCGAAAGCGCACAATTCTTGCATGGCGTAAACATCTTCAACATCCAATTCGAACCCATCAAGGTATTGCTGCAAACGAGGAATGGTATCCCTGAGATACACTTCTTTCCATGCATCAGCATATGGTTGGCCGCGGTAGCCCCCAGTGGGAACATCATTATTTGCGCAAGATCGATAAGGGGCAAGAGAATTGTTGAACTGACGCGCACGCACTATTAGTGGTGTATCTTAGCATAGTTCAGATCACTTACATCTTTGGCCTCGATCATAATTTCTTGGTGATACTGGCCCTCGAGGGGGTAACCAAAAAATCCAAGAGCAAAGTTTTGCGCAGAGCTCAACATCCGGGCTCTTCATACGTCATTTTCAGAATGCAAATTATGGACTTCTTGGAATGCTCACTGTGACTCCGTTCTGAACACAGGCAAGGTGTTTGTTTCGCTGAAATTCTGAATGGTAGGGTCAATTGAAGAATAAAGCAGGGAGACATGGAGAATTCACCTTCAGCAGGAACCCGTATCTCATGCGCATCGACACGCCGAGATCGACTATGTAATGTCAACAGTCTGCTATACGAGGTGATTATTCCCTTACACAACTGAGACCTCCCAAAAGGCGTTAATCCTAACAACAAATGAGTGTCGGAGCTGCATTCTGATGCGTATGACTGTCACCTTCGTTTCCTAGCTTGTACGTCCTGCGGAAGGGGAATCAGACATTGGCTACCACGTTCTCTCTCTAGGCGAGCTCACCAGTCATCCAAAAATGAAAGAGGCCCAGTGGCCGTGACGTTTTCTGCATATGTGTTCAACTTCAAGGCAAACCCACCGGGCCCAGTACCTCTAGCTATCACACAAATACTCTCTCAGAAGCCACTCCCGGAGGGTATTCATGCCATTCGGGTGTTCCTACATGTGGTGGCAGAAAAGCAGAGAAGAGTGAAAATGACAAGCATGATTGATTTGACGAGGCATATTGCGCAACCACAGCCAGACATACGAAGAATCCTGCGAAAAAGGCAGCACCAACGCGTAAGAACAGCGACCGTGCATTACTAGGGTATGATTCGGAGGAAGACGATGAATCGTCGAGGTAATATCGACTCTGGCCACCCATTCCCTTAACTTCGGGTATAAACACTGGGAGAGTCAAGTCGCGTCGTGAGTCCTTCACGGGCCCAGTCATGAGGAAGGTTATCTTCCTCCTGTAATGAGGCGGATAGGCTTACGACGTTCAACTGGATATTTTTACTTCGGTGGCAATAGCTGGGAATATGAAAGCACTCTCCGAACACGTGCTGCTCAGTACCATTACTAGGATAGTAGGACTGTGATTGAATATTGGCAACACAGCTATGTCCAACGGCCTGGGCTAGTCATAGGTTCACTCAATTTACTACAAATTGCAGGCAACCTGTCGCGTGCAAGGCCCCACATCGTTGACACTGGGGCCCCATCGTACTTTCGAGTTGACTGGTACGTTCATTCGACAGCAAGTTGAATTTAGGACAAGAAAATAAAGCTCCCATTCTGCAACGGGATGTGTGCCGCACTACGTGTCAGTGAAAAGTGCGAATCTCTTTAGAGGGTACATAGCTGCCAACACGATTGGCCATACTACTGGGCGACAAGTAATTAGCCTGAAATAGCAAAGATGAACAGACGACTGATGCAAGTAAGAATTAAGAGTACCTAACGGCCACCAACGGGAGGCGCACCACGCCCCCTTGGACGTCCCCCTCGTCGTCCATATCCACCCCAACCTCCGACATAAGCACCTGGGCCCATCAATCCCACACCCCCAGGTTCACCAAATGTAGCAACGTTGCGTTCTCTCTCTTCCTCCCGACGATTTCTGCCTCCACCACCTCGCCGTCCACCGGTGCCTCGTGTTGGTGGCGAACCAGCCTGTGTTGAAGACGATAGAGAATCGAAAAATGATTTTGTTGGGTTATAGGCCGGATCGTCCTTCTCATCTTGTTTGTCTGTTGGCGAGTCACGGTCGGAGGGAGTGCCATTCTCATCATCGCCATCCTTCTTCTTTGGTGCAACTGCCGTCTTGTCGAACCGAGCGTTCGAGCTCTGGAAATCGAAATCCGTCGCAGGCACCTTGATATCTTTTGTCTCTCCACCATGGCCGTGATGACCACGTCGGCCACCACGACCTCCGTGTGGGGGCGCAGTATTGCCGGATCCACGCAAGTCTCCTAAAGCACGTTGAACTGTCTCCATTGAAGCGGCAGCGGTGTGCACCGAATTGACACGGCTCGGGCCAGTGCTAGGACCTGGTGCGTCATTCGTTTGCACAACAGGGATCATCGGGGGAGCTGGCGCATCTTGCGCAGGCACAGGCTGAGGATAAACGGGAGCCTGAGCTTGTGGCGGTTGCGGTTGGGCCACGCCAGGCTGCTGGTACTGAGGACCGTATGCACCGTACGGGGGTTGAGTTCCGGGAGCAGACGCCTATGATACTAAATTCCCATGGTCTACTGAAGTAGGGAACGTTACTCACCCCAAGCACCGCGGGATCATCATGAACACTACGAAGGGGAGTTGGTTCATCGACTGCGAGATCTTTGACCTCAGACGCGCGGAAAATTATGTATTGGTATGGTTCTTGGACGGGAGGAATGAATTCTGAAGGTGGCCTGACGCGAGTTTGATGTTAGATTACGCGTCGTGCAGGAGAAGGCGAGGCAGAGACTAGCAACGCCACAGCCAGGACAATGGCTCACCTTCTCGATTCTGTACCCATGGAGAACACTAACAGCCAGTTAAGACCAACTGACTAACTGCATAAAATGAAACTCACCATTTGAGAGTTGGATCGTGGAGGCAGCGGGGTCAATGCCCGCCAGTATTCCTCGATACCGTACATCAGAATGGGATATGAGAGAAATTGGTTTTCTGGACAGTACTGATCAGCGATGATGGCGAAATGAGTAGAAATCCACATACCCTATAAAACTCAGTGCCATGGTCGTCGTCAAAAGCTAGAACTGTACGGATTGCTTTCTGCGTATTTCGTAGCCGCCGCTCGAATTCGGCCTGCCTTTTTTAATCGGAGCTTCAACTGAATCAACACGACTTCCTACTTTGGCGAATGCAGGGGTATTACTGTGCAGGTCCAGGTGTTAATGACCGTTCACTAGGACTCACTAGTCACTGGTGAGTACTAGTGGCCGCAGGTTGCTGCTGTAGAGCAAAGGGTATTAACTTGAAGGGTAGCAATCCACTGTGAGCTTCACGTTGTCTCCAGTGAATCAATCATCATTAATTGTCGTGACCGGACAGACAGGGTCACTCCGGTATGTAGAGGGCTGCGGTGCTGAAACGCTGATGTATCATTGCTCTAAAGCTTCACGAGTATCGACAGCGCTGAAGCTCAAGGACATCAATCATGTGTTTGGACAAATCGACTCGTATGTCCTAGTAGGTAAGGCGCAAGAGTAGCACCCTCGAGGCTCGCATGGTATGTATCGTCACTATTAAGCTCCTTCTTACTTCAAAGTTTCATATGTGATACGACTTGGACTCGTAACATCGTCCTTCGCAAACACATGTATGCAAGTTTCAGTGGCCCACCGACCTGCCTCAGTCGGTAATTCGTATGTATTTGGCATTTCGTATTCACAAGGTAAACTCTCTACAATCTAATCCAACACCATGTCAATCATTAATGTTGCTTTCACGATATCGATACAGCTCAGCAAGTACACAATGGGAAAACTGCTCAAACATCTAAATAAGCGCACTCCCGAATTATTGAGACACGCATAATATCGGTAGGCACCGAGACAAGATACTACAGCTCAGGGAAGCCAGTACACAGACCTACAGTTAGGGTGCGATGCTAGTATAAATTTGGGATAGGAAAATGCGATAAAAGGCTACATGTGCTACGTGATGTGCATGTAATCACAACCAGAAGCTCCTAATATAAAAGAAGTCACGACCTCTCCAACCTCTCCAACCTCCCCGCTACCCCCCTCGGCCTCGCCTTTGGCTTGTCCAAAGTCTGGATCCAAAGCTGACACACTCTTTTGTCTGGTGTCAGCAGGCGTCACCACGGCGTTGAGATGTGGATCTATTGGGTCTGAAGGCCCAGACGTCGTAGTTGAAGTCGGCGTCGAAGTCGTAGCAGTTGTAGAGGTATCGGGATTAAAAGTGCGGAAAGGGGATGGTGCCACTAAGGGGCGATGGAATCGAGCACGAAACTCGCTGGGGTGTGGCTGAGGAGGTTCCCCGAACCCGTTGCCAGAAGGGTCGGCCATGTCAACGTTTGGAAACGGACCACCCGATGGTCCAGGAATAGAGCCGTCTGCAGCTTTGACTGCAGCTTGTTGGGCATAGTGCATGCGACGCTAATAATAAGTGAGTTATTTCGGCGACCATGAGATACGGTGGCTCATACTTGATGATCCCATTGATCAAAGGCTTCGGCTATGATTGGTTCCAAAGAAGCGAGTTCTTCGCTCGTGATTGCTAAAGTCCTGAGCAAATGTTGTTTGAGAAGGGGGGCGCAGGAGAAAGAGAGGAGTAGCGTCGAAGCAAAATTTTGTCCCCCAGTAAGTTGTGGCGGTGGGGCTTGAGGGAAGGCTCCGTCTTGCGGGTTCATTCCATGCGGTTGGTGCGGCATCTCATGGGCAAGCTGATACTGGCCGTCTCCGTTTACTCTGTACTCCTCCATCCCCTGAATCATGTCATTGGGCATATCCAATCCCAATTCCCGCATCTTCCGCTGCTTAACTAGACTCCGGTGTTTGCGCTGCCGTTCCCGAGCGGCAGCCCTGACTCTTTCGCGCCTAGAAAGCTCCTCGGGCGACATTTCTTGACCGGTAAAAGTCGGAGTAGGTGGTTGAGATGGCTGTGGCTGGGGAAGGGCTTGGGCATCCGTAGGTTGTGTGAAAGCCATTATTGCATTGATGTTATTGACAGTACGATCGCGCTCGCGTTTTCTGCGCTGCCGCTCTGCAGCCTTCTCTCGTTTTTGCCTTTGTTGGGGCGTCTCATTTTCTCGCGAACGTCTACGGGAAGACGAAACTGGTGTCAGGGTGCTCTGTGATGGATTATGATGAGCCCCTGGGTCCATTGCATGCATTGTCCGGATGTGACTGAGCCTTGGTTGTGACGCTTGTTACGGCGTCTTCAGCGAGGGTGACCGTCGTCGTGACAGAGAGTGACGAAGGAAGAAACCCAAAACACGCAACACCCTAGTACTGTGCGTGAGAATATGTTGCTAAAAATGGTCCATCCTTCATTCGAACTTGTAGTATGACATGCTAATTCGACGTTAATATCGTGCCCGTCTTCTTCAGCATGCTTTCACGTCCTGGCCCAACACCTATCCACTCTATAGGTGTACCCAAGAAATTCTCGATAAATCCTACGTAACTCTTGCAGTTGTCTGGGAGGTCGTCAAACGATGTTATCGAGCTTATTGGCGTCTTCCATCCAGGAAGCGTCACGTAAACCACTGTGACTTCGGCCAGAACATCAAGATCGGCTGATTGGATAGTGAATAACACTTCGCTTTGTCCAGTGATTAACTTACCTGGGAAATATCGGAGTTCTTTGTCGCCGATCATGTACTTGACTCCAATTTTGATGTCCTCGATTTCGTCCAAGACGTCCAGCTTCGTCAGGTTGAGCGAATCGTATCCATTTATGAGGCATGAATGTTTCATGACGACGAGATCCAGCCAGCCGCAACGTCTCCTTCGACCTGTGGTGGTGCCATACTCCTTTCCAATTTCTTGGAAGTGGACGCCGATGGGCTGAAAATACGTTAATACATGTATATATATTGTTATAAGAAGGCCAACGTTAAGCTGCTCAGTTGGAAATGGACCTCCTCCAACACGAGTGGTATATGCTTTGATAACTCCAATGGTGTGCCCGATCGCTTTAGGAGGTATGCCAAGACCAGTGCATACACCACCAATTGTGGTGGACGATGAGGTAACGTATGGGTACGTCCCGAAATCCAGGTCAAGCATGAGCGCATTTGCACCTTCGACAAGGACCTTCTTGCGCGCCGCCAGCGCACTATGAATATATTCTACGCTATCGACAACGAAAGGCTTCAGGCGCTGTGCAAGGACCTACGTCATGATCAGCGATGGTGTTCAACGTGAAAAGGATAATAGACACGACCTTATAGCGCTCAATCTCGCCCTCTGTGTCATATTCGAAATGGCCATAGCGCTTGAAGCGACCCTCCACGATCTTGCGAAACTTTTGCGCAAAGGTATCGTGATCAAAAAGGTGATGCACTCGGAGACCCGAACGAGAAGCTTTCCCGGAGTAAGCCGGGCCTATCCCTTTCTTCGTGGTTCCGATGCTGCAGGTTTGTTAATGATAAGAATTGTTGTGAAGAATCAAATGAAGTTTCGTACCTGGAACCACCAAGCTCCACTTCCTTCAAACCATCTACGATCTGGTGGAAGTCAAACACAAGATGAGCTCTATCTGACAGGAATATTCTATTCGAGCAGTTCAGGCCTATGTAACCATGTCATCGCTAAAGCATATTCGACCACGATAAACCCCACCTTGCTGTTCCAGGGCGTCGAGCTCATTAAAAAAAGAAGGTACATGGACAACAACTCCAGAACCAATCAGGCCCACACATGTTGGGTTAACAAGGCCTGCCGAATTAATAGATCAATACAATACAAATGTACCATGAGAACTGATCACGAACCGCTTGGGAGAAGATGGAAGGCGAAGGTTGTCTTCACCTTTTCAGGTCCAACAGGCACAACGATGGTATGTCCGGCATTATTACCACCCGCGCATCGCGCGCAAATGTCGAAGTCAGCCGATAGGATGTCGACCAGCTTGCCTTTGCCTTCATCTCCCCATTGTGAACCAAGAACGACGGTGACTGAGAAAAGCGTCGGAAATCAAAGATCGGCAACACTGAAAAGACTGTCATACCGCTCATGGACAAAGGAGCTCCTGCGATACGTATTCAGCTTAGCAGAAGCTGCGATGTGGAAAAGGAATGAGATTGCGAGATGATCATCGGGCATCTTCGGATAAGTAAGCATCTGAATCATTCGAAAAAGGCAGTCTGACTATAGCTGGGTTCGGTTTCGTTGTCCGACACAAGGTTCGTTACTAACGCCAGCAGTAATCAACTTTGTAGTTGCTACAATCAGCCTGAACAACATATGCCGTTTTCCTCAAACCCTATTAATCCGTCACCGCTTCAGTCAAGGTTGAAGCGACATCCTGCCTTGTTCGGTGTCCCGTTTCTTCTCATTATAGTTGGTGCATCGTTCGGACTTCAGACTTTCACGCAAACCCGATATGACCTACAGGACCAGAAAGTCAAGCAGGTTTGACTTTCTCAAGCAGAACCTCGTCACGTACTCAATATCTCATAGATCAGCAATGAGCAAGCTCTAGGCCTCGATCGCAACAAGAAAAAGTTTGATATTAGGGAGGAATACTATGTGAGTTCTCATGGACCAACTTTCTCAAGGTCTTACTGCTGAGAACGTGTCAGAAACTAAGCGCTGCTGGAGATCAAGACTGGGAACCCAAAAGGATTGCAAGACCCAACGACTTCCCTGATTTGGGTGTTCCGCCCACTGAACCTCCAGCCAAGTCTTGATATCATATTCTCGCTACAATTCCTACCCACTTGATGTTTCATGCTCTCGGTGATATTCGCTCCATCTCACCGACTTGTGTTTTCGGCGATCCCTCAGTTCTCCTAGCGGGGAATCCCACCTGCTGCGCAGTGCATAATCGACACCAGGCATAAACCGTGCACACTAGCTCTACCGTATGCGACGATACGCAGATCAGGGATGAGTGTACCTTAATCCTTTGTATTCTGTCATACTTTAGCTCCATTCTGATGCGCCTTATTGTTCCGGGATGACGCACAACGAGCGGATTTTGATAATTCTATTCATGAGTTGTGAAGCAACGATGTCCCGTATACTGTTGCCGACCTCGTACCACGTGTGCATCAAAAACAACTTGAAATTCATGTTCTACCAACTTGAACAACCTAAGGCGTCAGAATATGGTACAGGCCCGTAGATCCTAGCACTCAGCGGCAAGATGTTATGAGCGTGAACGAGTTCTTTGATAGGCTGATCACACTGCAAGTGTTCCGTTTATTTGCTGGAGTTCACAATGAATTTTCATTTTCTTCGCCAAGGGATTTGAACGGGTCGAGTGAGATGTTAGCAGAGGAAAAAAAAATACGAATCACTTACACCCCAATTCATCCAATTGATCAACCTTGGGACCAGCAATATATGGGTATGCTCTCAAGTCGGGCCGTTGCCCATCTGCGTGGACGTTCTCCTTGTGGGGCAGAAAGTCCACTTGTCCAAGATAGCGGCCTGAGAGTCATGGGTGATAACATACTACGGATATGTGGGGAGAGATATATCAGTAATATGGCGCAATGCGTATCATCATTATGTCAATAGCTGTTGCATGAATTTAGCTGCAAATCACGAATGCGTGATATATCATGATACCGGTAGATTGAATCTGCAGAGGCAGAAGTCGCAGCTCCGTTACCTATCAATGTGGGCGTATGTGCACTCCAGTCATAGTTGCGGCGTACCTTTCAGTGCGTCGCGCAAGTGCTTAGGCGCCACGATGCATGAGAATCCATATGCCCTCGTGCAGAGCCGGGAGGATGTTGGATCTTGGATGGACACCTGGCAAACAGATGTTTCAGGATGCAAACGAGCTTATCAAGTCTATAAGGACGTGTTGAATGGTCATTTGGGTGCATGACAAGCTTATCATTGCCCCAGGCGTCGAAGGATGACCGGCGTAAGTCGCGGATTGTCACGAATTGGGTCACGCCTGGTCACAGTCGCCCCAAACGCAAATGTTGCGAGGCGACAAAGTCAAACGGTAACCTCTTTTGCTGGCAATCTGCTGGACAAATGGCCTGCATTTATCGGCAGCAACTTCTTGAGCTACCAGGAAGCCGGGTCTGGCGAAGATGTTCTCGCGTCTCCACATGTGAAAATGAAGTATGAGTCCTGTTGCATGGCGTAATCATTTTTACTGCTTGCCGCGATACTTTGGCGTCTCGAATCTGCGAGGGGTGTCTCGCTGGGCATGGGCATCGTTGCCCCGAGCTCGGGTGATTACTGCATTGCTCAGATAAGTTGCAAAAGACCTGGCAGACTCGCAGGACCAGACTCAGGTTATGACGATCTATCAAAATTTTGGCTGTCACAACCCAATGAGCATGTCTAAAACCTTGATTTCACACACTTCTATGAATCGTGATACATGATGAGCCACGCCAGAGGCCTGTTGGGGCTGGGCCGCTGAACTTTTGGGGGTTTTAACTTCGGAAATGACATGTGCCAGACACCGAACATACCTCTGAGAAATAAATCATTTCAAACTCCGACACCCACTCTTGAGTGGCAAACCTAACAAAAAAGAAAACATCATTCCAGCCAACCTAGCCTACCAACCAACCTAACTGGGCCTAAACTTAGCGGGCTCTGATGAACTATGCGCTGGATGTCGAGCCTCCGAGACGACCGCCCGAGTCGGAAATTCAAACTCCGTGCCTCCTCGGTATTCGTCCCTGCCACGCAACTGGACTCGAATATATGTAGCCCTACGTAAGAGAAAAGAGAATGAATTGTCCAGCAGTAACATTTATCAGCAGCTAGTTGAACTCACAATTACAAACTAACGATATCAATGGCAACTCAACCACCACCACCTAACAAATGGATATCTTGGTTGTCGCAGATTTATAGCTCGGGCAAGGGGCCAGTGCTCGGTACGGTCGATGTCCAGGAAATCGAGGATAAAGCCCGCGAGGTCATGAAAGACAATTCTAGTACGTCGCAGTGCTCAGATGGTGGAGCGGAACTTGAACGGGTTTTGACAGTTGCGTACCAGTATGCACAGAAGAGTGCAGGTACCAGTTCGACCGATGATGCCAATAGGAAGGCATTTGACAGGTGGAAGCTCGTCCCGCGCATGCTAAACAACGTGACATTGCGCAATATTGAGGTGAGCACCTTGTAAATGAGCGTCGCCAAGGGCTACCTAATGCCCTCCGTCAGACGACAATTTTGGGTATGAAGGTCTCTTCACCAGTATTCGTAGGACCAGTCGGCAAACAAGGTCTGGTACATGTTGATGGAGAGCTTGCAACAGCTCGTGCAGCTGCGGCAGTCGGTGTACCGATGATTCTGAGTTCTTCTTCGTCGCGGTCCCTTGAGGATGTAGCAGAAGCAAACGGGCCGAATGGCCAACGGTGGTATCAATTTTATTGGTGAGTGCAGTCTCGTGTCATAGAGCGAAATCTGACAGTTACAGGCCTCGATCTACCGATGTGGCATTGTCCGTCATCAAACGCGCGAAGGAAAATGGGTATACTGCTCTTGTTATCACGGTTGACACGATGATTATCGGATGGCGATCGCATGACCATCGCATCGGATACAGTCCTGCGGGACATGGCTTCGGCGTTCAACAGGGTATGGCGGATCCAGTATTTATGAAGCGCCATGGACTCGTCGCTCGCCATGATCATCCAAAGTTTCCATTTGATCAGGAAGAAATCAGGAGGAAAGCAGCGGCAGGTGACGAGGAAACGAAACAATCGATGTTCCTAGCAAGCCAGTGGCTTGCCGAGACGGGGTCTGGGATTTTCAGAACATGGGACGACCTTCAATTCGTCAAGGACAACTGGGATGGTCCCATCTTGCTCAAGGGAATACAAGCCGTCAACGTGCGCTCACCTGAAGTCGTTGCCATCTATCGCTGACACAAAATCTCACCAGGACGCAGAGAAGGCGATCGATATGGGGATCGACGGGATTGTCGTCTCTAATCACGGTACGTGCCGCTGTCGATATATTTGCTCGTTTTAGTGTTTGTTTACCATAATGCTGAATTGGCATATATAGGGGGTCGTCAAATAGATGGCGCAATAGCCTCATTGGATGCGCTCGACATGATCATGCGCTCACAGAAAGTTCTTGACGCGCAAAAATCGGGCAAATTAACTGTCCTATTTGATTCCGGAATTCGAACAGGCAGTGATGTGATTAAGGCGCTTGCAATGGGAGCACAGGGTGTTTTAAGTGTGTCATCCTTTGTCCTTTTTGTTGTCATCTCATGGTTTTTGTTGAGTTGCCCGACCGATTGTTTATGGACTAGCGATAGCCGGCCAAGCGGGGGTAGAGCAAATTTTAATGCAAACCATCTGTGATTTGCACATTACGATGGGTTTGTGCGGAATAAGCGATGTGAATGACCTGATAGGTAAACGGGATGAACTGTTGGTCAAGGTAGACTACGGAATAGGCACGCGTACTTTCGTAAAGTCCTTGATGTAGACCACATTCACTCCACTGGTCCCTGTAATAATTATTTAGATTTATAGATTTATATTCTTTAAGGCGACGCTACCGTTGTTCATATCTTCACTTACCAGCCTCCTTGAACGTCCAAACAATTGTGCAAAAAATGCGGATCAAGTCAGAACGAAACGTATCATGATGGGACACAAGCCGAGCCTCGACAGTGAGGTGAGGTGATGACGGCAACTTGAAGGATGCGGGAGTATCAAGGCAAGACGATAGATAGGAGAGAGTAAGGTGTTCGCGCCCCTCCTACCCGAATGGCTGATGAGCATCCCATAGCTTTACGAAAGTTGGATAGATTTCCATGGCCAGTCGTGTTTTGCCCGAGATCACGGTGGCTGTAGGAAGTTGAAGGCGTGCATTCGGTACACATGTCTTAAATTTCACACTTCTTAAGTTAGTTTTTCAACCATGTGACATTTAAGACCAAATTAGGTAGTCCACGTAAGCGAGCTGTTGGGGACGTCTCGGACGGTTGGCACACGTCTTAAGCGACCTCTCCCTCCACATAATACTATTCTGCCACTGGACGCTCTTCGAACTTGTTTGCTGTATCCAATGGAAGTGCCAGTGGGAAATCAACATGTGTATCAGCTTGCCATGGTTCCCCACAAGAATGACAAGACCCTGAAGCCCTTAGACTGTGTCGCAACAGGTCCACTTGCACATTTGCCATCGTGTTAGCCACGTACAATATGGAATCTGGATTTTATCGTCTAGGAAGATAAAACATAACGTTATGCCCTCATTGATATCACTGATCAGTGCTTTGGACTTTTTCTTTTCTATTGCGCTGGGGGAAGGCTCCTCAGGAATAATTCAACAGGGGCGCTGAACTTGTCATCCAGCGTTATTCTCAATTATACTACGACGTCCGTCTATCGATCTGGCTGTGATTCTTACATGGTCAAATATGTACTGACCAATGGTTAGTCTGCTGGACTGATGGCCCGACGAGCATTGAACTCAATATGAAGTCTTATTCGAGACCTCGTCCTGCCAGTGTACCCACATGGCTTGAGGCATATATAGTATTGGGTAATCCTCTTTGCATCTGATCGCATTTGTATCAGTCACCTGCTGTACTGGCTGTGCGATGTGCACAATTTTGACAATAGAGTTTGATCTCCGCAGCGAGTCATGGTGAGCACCCTAGGATCCAGATAAAAGCCAAGTACTAAACTGTACACGGTAGCGCTACTCCTCAACGACTTAAATTGAACCCCACCTCTATCATGCGGTTATGTTTCTCTACCGATCACGTTCGCAACAGCACCATTACTAATGAACAGGGACAAGTTATCTACAAAGTCATCACGCCATTCCGCCCATTCTTCATGAAGGGGACTAGCACAATCTGGAAGATTATACCAAACACCCCGCCTCTGTACTCCAAGAAGAGAACTGACGAATTGAACATCGAGTTGGAATCTGATGGGGAAGATCCTGAAGATCCCAATGACCCTGGTGTTCCAACCATGGCCGAAGATATCCATGTAACGCAGTCCGACGAGGAGGAAGAGGAGGAAGAGATCATCTTGGACATGCAAGATCGTTTCGAACAGCTCGCGCAGATCGAATTCCACAAGTTTCAAACATCACGCATTCGATGGTTCGGGCTCAATAGACTAGGTCAAGGGGAAGTTTCCACGAAAGAGTTCATTCCATCACGTGGCATTTCGCGCAGGTTAGTCTCCTCTTACATTTTTTGGTCTGAGGTGGATGTGACAGCTTTCAGATCGCGTACCTTTACTGGACCTGATGACCGCGTGTATCGTTGGCATCTTGGGATGAGGGTGTGCAAGGTTCTGCGTCTCTCTGCTGTTCGCTTCGTGCAGATTCTCTGACACTGTATTGCTAATAGCTCTATCGTGAAAGCGATCCCGATAAGCCCGTTGCCCAATATCACCGGTACAGTTTGGGTCTCCTCTCTGGGAAACGCCCCCGATGCGGTTTTCTTGATATCAATCTGCCAAAGCCCAACCAGGGCCATAGTGACGAACACACCGACACCGATAACTATACTGATCACGAGCTTGAATCTACCTTGGAAGATATCATCAGCCCTGAGCTTCTGGACACCATAATTGTTACATTCATATACGTTGAAAAATTAAGGCGAGAAAGAGAAAAAGCCTGGAAGAAAGACATTAGGTGGAATTACTAGGTATGTGGGACCTTGTGTGAATCAAATTTCCGTTCGTTCTGTTGCTGATCAATCTAACAAGTTCTTCTCAACAGTGGGGTCTTCCTTATTCCTTTCATCGTTTCTTCTCCACTCCGTAGATGACGATCCGTGCGGTGGTCGCAAATGAATGAATATTCAATTGGCCGAGACTATGATTGATCGGCTTCTACATCGGCATTTTCTTCCATGACGCGCAGTCCACGCAAGTGGGAAATATCCCCGTACTTTAATATATCAACGTCCACCTCCCTATGCTTCCCTCTCTGAGCCGTCCTGTATTCTACTACGGATATACTGGTATTGCCCAACGTAGGAAGACCTCTAAGCTTCAACTCTACGGGACACGTAATGTAATTGCTGGAGATCATGATGTGAAAGAGCGTAGCTATAAACGCCCCATGCGATAGAACAAGTATGTTGCGACATCGGCCCTCTAACTCGGAAACGTCATGTTTGGTGATGGAGGAGATGTATGGTGTTATCATCCGATTATACCAAGCGATACAACGCTGAACGAGAGCTTCGTCTGTCTCTATCGAGGATAACCCTTTCATGTTGACTGGTGCCTTCTTGCCTTGCAACTCACCCATAAACTGTCCAACACATGATCAACTTTTCCGAGTCCACAGTTCGAATTCAAATTTGACACTCACCCTTTCTCGCAGCGAGCTATCTTGGACTAACTCGACGCCAGGGTGGTACTGGAGAATCCTCTCCGCAGTCTACAACGAGTTGTCGAGTGTTATCAAACCGAGCACTGCGATTACTACATAGTTTTAAACGTTTGATCTCACCTTAGAAGCTCGCTGGAGATCACTCGTGAAAGCTTTGTCAAAGGGAACAGATCTGAGCGCCTCTGCCGTCGTCGCAGCTTGTGCAAGGCCAGTCTCATTGAGCTGTGTATCCAGCTGACCCTGGACGATTCTGTCGCGATTCGAGTTTGTCTCGCCGTGTCTCACGACAAACATTCGAGCAAGGATAGTCATGGAGCTTGTGAAGAATCGACTGACAACTTAGAGCTATTATTAGGTCCGATCATTTTGATCTCAAGAGAAAGTTTCAAACTAGGTGCAGTGAAGTCATACTTGAAAAGGATAGTCGTCAAAGCCACGTGCTGCACCTTAGTGAGAAGCGCGCAAGGTGTACGACTCTTCGTGAACCTGCTTCCTACGAGAGCCACCCTTTTGACCGAAAAATGCAATTCGGGCTTTGCAAACGTTCTGCGGTACATGAAGTACTGGACCCTGGTAAATGAAGCAGAACAAATAAAATTGTAAAGTCCTATCTTCATTCGTGCATGATCTAGTGATAAATTAACTGCTGGTAGGAAAACATAAATGCTGTGAGTAAGCTACGGAGTCCCATGGTAAGAGTCCAGAAATTCTACGTGGATCCAATCAAAGTCCAAGAGCCTCCCCAACAGTCAACCAGTGGTGCCCTTCCCACAAGGAATTGTCCCTGCTAGCCGATTCCGGGTCGTCCGACTCCGTCACAGGGTTCCACCCACAACTTCCTCCCCCGACCCCAATATGCTTCTGGAAGAACGTCCTAAAGTGCGCGTTGACCACACCTTCCGTAGGAAGGGCATCGCAATATACCACAGGTGCACTGGCTTTATACAATGCACCGATCTCTGAGAGCGTTGCGCGTTGTCCCTCTATTTGGATTTCGGCGTCAAGTAGACGAGATGGAGGTTGAGTAGTAAGGATGTGAGCGACGTATCCTGCGACGTCTGATACTGCAGTGAAGGACCCTTTCGTTTCTCCCTTGTTCACGATGTGGAACTTGCCGGTGTCAGCGAGCGCGGTGAGCCAGGGTACGAATTCGTAGAACAATCCATTCTGTGATCGGTGTATCGTGTTTAGTGCTTATTTGGGGCGATATCGGAAAAATGGCTACTCACGAAGACGCGGAGAGTTGGGAGTCCGATTGATTTTGCATAAGCTGTGAACGGAGGGGTAAGTCGAAGCTACGACGCGCTACCATTATCACTTGCCTGCAAAGTCAGTCTTTTGGAAAGCTAAACCACCTTTGGCCAATTGCGGTTTGATACCGAATTCGCTGGGGACCAAGAGCTTCACGCCTGCTTCCTTGGCAGCGTCGGCGAGAATGTTCTGGCTGACTACACCTCCGAAAACGAGTGTGACGGTCGAGATGAGGACGTCTACTTTGCGCTCGCGGAGCACTGTGGATATCTCAGATGCAGATGTGTAGTTTGCGCGCACAAGCTTTAGGTTAGGATCGTCGGTGGGGAGGGCAGCGACGTTCGAGGAGGTTGGGCGGGCGATGACGAGAAGTGGTTTGCCAATAGCAAGGAAGGCCTGATAGGGATTAATGTTAAGGACGACAACTGTAAGAATATTATGATTAAGGTTACCTTTACGATATGGATGCCGGTGTTGGGGCCCGCGCCGATGATAGCAAAAGACTTGAAGAGTTGTTCAGACATGTTGTTCTGGTAAGAGGGTTGGTTGGTTTGTAGTTTTAGACTGCTCTTGTCGATGAACATACCAGGTTTTATACTCTACCTCCTGTACTGTCGCATAGGTGGTGGCTGTGATCAGAGTCGATGTGAGATGGTACCTGGGGGATACCTGGGAGACCAGGGGAGGCCTCCTAAGAGTTACTGCGGAGGCTGACGAAGTGGTGCCGCGCCTCACGGTATGTTCACATGAATTGAGATGTTCATGACATTAGAACATACCGAGACTGGATCCATGATGTGGAGAACGCGTCGCGAGACACTTGACGAGGCATTTTCATGGCAGGCTCGTTAATGTTGGAAGCCATGCTCGTAATCACGCTTCGTATGCGAAAGCTTAGCGGACTTGCTTACCGTCCTGGCCCAGTCCTGGAAGTACAGTAAGAGGTCAACGTCGGACTCGGGATCAGTGCGAGGTGCTAATTTTAACTTTTTTGAGTAAGCAGCTTGACGCAACAGAATATTAATTCAAGGATGATCGCACATTTGGCAGTGCAGTCGGTTGTGCGACCTGCATCACTCTATGAGCATCCTGCGTAATCACTTTCATCGCCTCCGTCAAACGCGTTTGATCCACGGAGATGGTCGTGACATCCGTCTGAGATGTGCATCAGTCATGAGCAATTCATCAGTCGCTTTACAGTAAACATGCTGATTAGTCGACTGCCTTTGTACAACGAACTGCACATCGCGTATTTACTTCATAAAACCCCACAATCCCAAAAAGTAACCAGTTATCCATTTCATACCGCAATGTCTAGACCCCTGAGCCACGCAAGGAGGTGTATTTCCAGATAATTAATCCGTCAAGAACGCCCCACGAAAACAAATGCATCATAGCAGTGCCTTGATCTCGTCAACCACATTCCTAATTCTATCATCAGGGAACGTCGGGAGAGCTGACATCACTGTTCGCAACTCTGCAGACCGTGCAGAATCTAGCAAAGTGCCGCGCTTGTTCCCAGCATACACCTTCATTGATGAGCGAGCAGTCTTGATGCAGAATGGAAGGACACTTACCACATTCCCCAAAGCGACCAGGGTGCGGTAGGTGACCTCTGCATCATCTGTATTTGAACGTAGCAGCTAGGTGGTTGATTAGCTGATGGACATTGGACGAGAACATGCTTCTGATAAATACCTGAAGGACTAGTCCAGTGTGTTGGTTCAGCACATCTCTAGCGACGGACGTCGTCAGGTAGGCACAAGAGAAACTATTTCAACATTTAGTTCTTTTCCCTGATGCGGTACGGTGAAGTCATACTTGAAGAGGATGGTCGCCAAAGCCACGCGCTGCACCTTGGTCAGAAGCGCGTAAGGCGTATGACTTAGTGCTTCGAAAACCTGCTTCCTGTGAGAGCCACCCTTGTGGCCGAAAGATGCCGTCACCCACCTGCGCAACCCACTGCCCCTCGTCCACAGGAGTTCCCTCTTGGAAACAATTAGCTACCGTGCGAAATAGTAACAGAATATTCGTTTCTTGAGCCTTTGACATGGCCTTCCCATGTGATCGGACTTCAGTCCAATCAGATGCCTTGAATAAAGACGCGAAAAATCGTTCTCGTGCACCGGGGGACGCAGAAGCATCGGCGCAATATGCAGCTACCAATCTGCTAAGGTCCATCACTTAAAGTAGTTAGTAAGATAATGCAATCGGCATGATGGAATGCATACTTGGGAATCTCTGAGACGCCGGCCATCGCTCCAGAATCTGTATGATAGCGTCTGCGTGTATACCACCAAGGGGTGGAAGAGAGCTTTTAGAAGTTGTCGAAGTGACTTGGGAAAGATAAGCGAAGGCTTCTTCGATGATCACCAACTCTTCAGGGTACATTGCAAGGGATGCGGTGGACTGGCATGTCTGAGTTCAGCAGATTGCTCAATGCAGCTCAATCGCGTGCGTACAATTTCGTTTCGTAGTGCTTCGTCAAATTGGTACAACTTTGCTTGCATTGCCGATACATTAGCTTGTTTGAAAGAGACAAACTTGGCCTGCATAAATTAGCGTCGAGTTCAACTATCGATTACTAAAAAAAGTCTTACAAAGGGTATAATTTTCGGAGCTGAAGGTGACGCCGAAGGAACTGGAGGTGTGGGAGCAGGAGCTCCACTGTACCGAGCTGCACCCGTAAAAGGATCCATATAAGCCGTGGACGGGGCTGGGGCTGGTGAGGTAGCGGCAGCCTGATATCTTGATGCTCCTGATAGCAGTCTAGTACATGCCGTGCTACTAAACATCAATACTTACCAGTGTACGGGTCAACATAATCATTGCTAACGCCTAAATTGACTCCCGAGGTATTCTTTTCTATGAACTTTACAACTTCGTCAATGTAGTTCGTCGACAAATCATTTTGTTCCAAAAAGCGTTGAGCAGCTGCATATGGATTCTCTGCGATAAAGATAAATATCAAGTTTATCCCCACAGCACGAGAGTATAAAATACTTACCGGACACATTGAATGGGAGTTTCAATGGAGGTGCGCCTTCCTGCACATCAACATCAAACACGTAGTCATACTCCTTGCCATTGAAAAGCTGTTTCCTTCCGGAGCCGACGGCGTCCACGACGTCGCCAATCTTCTGCCAGTTTGACGTTGCACTATCCCACTACTCTAGCTTAGATGACTATCTCGCAAAGTCACAAGTGCTCACCTGGTGCGCCTCAACAAGGTCGCCATTTTTAATCATTTTCACTTCTCCAGGTTTCTTACCTACGCAATTTCAATTTAATCCCACGAAATCCGTATGAGTAGTGACTGCCAACCTGGATGGAGCAATGCGTCTGGACCGGGAAGATCAGTTTTCTTAACATCGCCCACTTGCTGCGACGAAAGAGCCTGGCTTGCGATTTGATCTTCGAGCGCCTTCAGCTCCGCTGCGCTGGCCCAACGCTCTTCCGATTCGCTGAACACTCGAACAATACCGTCGCTACAGCCACTGACAATGTCCCCGTTGGGCATCGTAGATACAGCCCAAACAGAGATCGCCGGATGAACGATCATTTGCACACATTCACCGTCTGATATTTGTAAGTGGATGTTATGGGCTAGCACAGTTAACGACACACCTCGCCACACCCTCACAGAGCGATCTTCGCCGCCCGATACTATTTCTCCATTCGGAAGCACGGACAAACTGTACACAAACGAGGTGTGTCCAGATAGCGTGTAAACTACATCGCCCTGCATTGTCCATACCCTAATCTCACTAGTCCCAATCAACCACCCCAATTCATCCAAAAATAACGAGAATGACTTACCTATCGTTGGAACATGAGGCAAAGCCTATGTCAGGTATTAGGGTCAAGCCACGAACCGCATCCTTATGCCCTTCATAAGTCCGCATCATCTTGTGTTGAACCCAATATTTGATGGTTCTATCCGCCGAAGCTGAATGAAGTAGGATCCGTGACTGACCTCCCAGATGGTGAATGGTCTCACGCACCGGTCAAAAATTGATCGTCATCAATGGCAAGGACTCCCCAAACTGCCTGCTGATGCCCCTTCAGATCATACACTAGCTGGAATTGTTTCCAGACTTTGGCGGTTCTGTTGTATTCGATATTAGAATAGTACGCATGCTGTACAATGGAAGATTCTCACTTGTCCCATGACCCAGAGATAATGGTACCAGATTGGCTAACATTAAGAGCACAGACATTGTCAGTGTGTCCCACCAGCGAATATTCAGGGTCCTCTTTCTGCGCTGGACCTAGGGCGAAAATATTGACGACTGTATCTTGCCCTCCAACCACAGCGTATCCTGCCTTGGGTCAATGCTACATGAGACAGCGTTAACCACTAGCGAGCCTACCTTGCGGCGCTTCAGGCGACGGGGAGATATATTCTACAGCATTGACGAATCTTGACCCAGCTCGCAGAACAGATGAAAGAGTAAAGGGGACAGTTGGCGATGATCGATTCCAGGAGATCGCGGTGGAATCTCGCGATGCTGAAAGGATTATACTGTCTGTCGGTGAAGCCACTGCACGAACCTACGAAAGCTACGATCAGATGAAACCCCTCGCGAGGATGATTTGAGGAACCTACATCTGACGAATGAGCTGATAGTGTGGCTGATAGCTTGTAAGGCATCGGACGAGCTCCTTCGCAGCCGCGCAGGATCAAATATTGGTGGTGAACAAGAGATGATTCACAGTCGAGGTATGAGATTACTTAAGGCAAAGCAAAGCGGGCAATCGCGTCAATGAAATGAAGGGTCAGAATTCAGAACAGTCGAAATCTAACCACGGTATCAACACGCGGTACCGCATGCGGGCTGCAGCTGTTTCCTGCAAATTCCTGAACTTTCGTCGATTCACTCACCCTGATTGAGAATCAGATTGTTACTATACATATGTAGCTACGCCGAACTCCGAGCGCTCTGTGCCACAGCACTGAAGACCAGACCAGACTTGTGAACCAAATCAATGATTGCCCACGAGTGTCACATTTGCAAGCATAGAGTTCTAGATATCGATAACTATAATGTGCACCACGCTAACGAGCCCCACAGCCGTGGCATTCGACAGCAGGGAGATACGGAGGTGTAAACTATGCCTTGCACCATTACTTCATCTCCTGCGAGGGCCTCCCGATGCAGTTCGTCGACTGTGTTGGAGAAAGTACGACGAGTTGCCAAATCGTGAGGGGATGAAAAAGAGGTTGCTAAGACGTTTTCGTATTATTTATTACTTATCAAGTTTAGGGCAGGCTCTATTGATTTGGACGCGCACCAAATTTGAAATTGGTCGTCGGTCAAACGGTTTCGATGATCTAGGTAGGCTTGCGAGTTGCATACCAAGGCAAGGTATTAGATTCATTGCACTCGTCGTGGATCTGGAAAGTTAGTGTAGCAAATCGATTTGTGTCAGGCCTTAACTTATGGGGGGGGCAGGAGAATTCAAAGTTTCCCCAAGACGGTGTTACCTCACCGAAACACAAGATACGGCAACCGTGAGTTTAACGTAACACAAAACTAGGGTGTCGTGAACGAGATAGGAAGGCGCAGGATCATATGCCTTCGACCCGTTCACCGTGGCATGCGCGAATAGATCGAAGCAGGGGCACCGCCTGAACTTCAAGGCTGCCGCATATCTACCCTGAAACTATAATCTGACTGACTCAGCATCTAAACTCGAAACGAAGTCGTAAGTACTTGCTTTGCACCCTTGAAGCTTAACTTTGTGGGAGAGGAAGCACCGCTGAAAATTTTGGATGTCAGAGAGACGATCCACACGAACGTGAAAATTATTTGACCTGGCAGATTCTCTTTCGACACTGAAAGCAAGCGGCACAAAATAACGTCGCGCTACTGTTAGCGACTTGCGAAACTCGCACGGGGAACCAATAAACCCAGACAAATTTGATCGAATGATCATAGAATTCCCAGCGAGTAGAGGGAGTACACAGCAACACTAGCTCAGAGCAACAAAGAGCGGCACATCGACATACAGAATTTTGGTAATTAGTTTTTCCTTTAAGCGAGTACTGACCACAATCCGGCAAAACGTCTTCATGGAAGGTTTCAGTCGCAAAGATCAACGCCAGAGCCGATTGATATTTTGACCCGTTTCCCGCGATGCACCAAATCTGTTGCAGCTTTGCGTTTTTCGGCTATCGCTAGAGTGAGGACATTCTGAGTCGTTTCTTGGGTTTGGGATTCGTCATCAGAGGAACCCGCTCGCGCCGTGACCTCAGGATGTAAGTTGGAATCTGCAATTTCAGCCGAACTGTGTGTAGGCGTCAGCACATGATCAATGGGGTCGTATGAGACAATGATGATCCTACGCCACTGAGGTTTGTCCTGCTTTAGATTTACATCGCACCTAGTGGTGTCATCTTGCATTAGCAACGTAACTTGAGTTGAATTGTATCTCTAACCTTATCAGACAGGCCCATGAGACGGTTCTCGACTTCGGGAAGTGGGTTAAAGTAATCTGCATAGGCTTTGGAACGTTTTGCCCTGGAGAGAAATACATATTTGGTTTTTTGGAGCTCCTTCTGCTTTTTGGTTTTGGTCTTCACGCCTTTCTTGCCCTTTTTTGCGTGGGAGTGGGTGACGCCAATGCCTAACTCATCAGAGACAATGCTTTCAACCGCAATAAAGCCTAGAAAGGCATTTGCATTGAAAAAACCTGGCGTATACCAATCATGCACCCACCTTCCTCTTCTAGCCTCGTCAGAAGCTGACCAACCAGTGCGGTGTCACACCCTTCGATCATATATGAAATGAAAACAGCGGGGGACAGTATGAGAATGAACTGACCAGTGTGCTCCCTGAATAATGACGCCGAGGAGGGCTGATGCACCTCACAAATCTTGATAGCCCTCCTGAAAAAACAGGTAAGTAATTATGATGCAAAGAACACGCTACTGCGTACCTGAAGAGTGATAAGTCTTTGTATCGAGCGATCATATCAGCATGCATCTTCCCCGCGATAATGTCCCACTCGAGTGATCCGCGAAGACGACAATCAAAGCAAGTAAATTGAGCAGGAAGACGCTTGTCTCGTGCACCGTGATATCTAAGTCGCGGTAAATGAAATAGCACGTATCAGGGAAGTGAATCTTGCGCACCCCATGCACCTACCCGACCGGCGTTTGTCAGAGGGCTTGATTTGTACGAGAAACGAAAATGCGCACCAGACGTGGAACCAACGGTTGCAGCCACCCTCGCACATTAGAGCATCATCGTCAACCTTCCAAAAGGGGGATTGGTTTGTGCTTTTTTTGAGTTTGTCGCGTACGCACCGCTATCCCGCAGTCACAGTCAAGTTGATCTTCATCTTTCAACCCAAAAGAGCCCTTGGGCCGACTGTTAAGAGGAAGGTCCTGCGCATGAGTGATAGCTAGATTGCACGGCGGTCCAGACGATTCCAGTATCTGTGTCTCCATATCTGTAGGAAGTCGGTCATTCTGTGCAATACAATACGCATAGATGTCATACCCAACATCTCTGAATCAGGCGCGGTAGACACACCATTCCTCATTCCGAGAAGATCTTGGAGGCACTGAGTATCAATCTCTTGAGTGGAGATGACCGAGGCGGATGAGGCGACATCAGAAGCAGGCAAGGAGGGGACCTTATGCGTCGAAGGAGCGGGTATTGGTGAACCCATGACAATCTCCTGAGTGGCTGGGACCTGCTGCGTTTCCTCGATGTCACGAGCGGCCTTTCTAATGTTCTGATGCGACGCATCAGTGAGGTAAGAGGAACTGATGGGTGACAAACCAAATCTCCGACGCGTATCGGGGTCGACTCCGACATACCACCATACTGGGCATGAGCGTGCGACGAAGTAACGTTGACTTGAGAGAATGGCTGAACCCCTCCATCTTCGCTTCGTATGCCGATGGGGGCCATTTGTACGTCACCACCGAACCTGGACAAAACAATGCCTTCGTCAATTACCATCTCACCCTCGGCATCCTCGTCTTCATCTACACTCCAGACGACGTTGCGTTCCAACGCATCTTTCTTCTGCAACTGTGCGTCCTCTACTCTGATTCTCGCTTCTTCAACTGGGGTCAATCTAGGGGCTGTGTGCGACGTGATACCCCCGAATGGCGCATTGTTGTCTTCTGTTATAGAAGGAAGATACGACGATACTGAAACCACTTTCATGTCGAGGCTGAATATAAAAATGCATCCAGGTTAATGCGCTAGATTTCTTGGTGCTTACCCATGCCATCCTGCGTTTACTTGGCCAATACTCGTTCGTTCCGGTACTTCGCCTGCCGCATGGGTGGTAAAGAACCATCTGTTAGCTTCGGCATCTGCCGCTTGAAAATGAGGGGGCTGATAATCATCCGGGGCATCTTCGTTGAAGAATAACTTGAAATTTCCGTAACGATTTTCTGCACGAGAAGGTTGTCATTGAACTCGATAAAGGAAAGGGCAATGACACGCACTTGGAAGGTTTTCCATCTGATTGATAGTAGTTACAAGCGACTTGATCATCGCCTGAAACAAAGTGCTTGAGAACGGTGTGCTTTTAGGTGAGTGACGTTTGGTGCACCTTAACACTCCTTTTGACCTCCCCAAGAGTAGGCATCTGCCCTTTCTTGAGGGCCTCAGAAACAGGATCTGGGAGCGCAAGCGACATCTTCGACAATTGATCTCCAAGAGTCAAGATCGGTATGGCGGTGTTACTGCCAGGCAGCTTGTGGTACTGTACGTCGCTCATCCATTTAGTACTCTGTATGAAAGCCTTGGAAACCTACATGGAAATTGAAGGTGTAAGCCTCCACAATGCTGCGCGAGTAGCCTGTAAGAGAAAATAACAATTATTGAAGGTTAAAATTGACCGACTTGTTGGGATCCTTGCTGTCCTACAGAAAACATCAGACAAGAAAATCTCCGAGTACGTCTGATCTCACCAAGTAAATGCCGAATATAACTTTCCTAAGGTATTGCTTGTCTATGGCCTCAAATATACCGTTCTCCTGAAAAAACGTGGATATATGCGTGTCTTTCGTAGAGAATGGACGAATATATGCGTACCAGGTAGTCAATTATACGATCCCCTTCGTTAGTAAAGCCTCGATTGAGGGTCATGATCGTGACACCACTGATATTCAGTCCAGTAGTTCCGTCTGAAGAGAAGGAACCAGACGAAGAAGAGGCCCTTCCGTTTTTTTGAGACGAGAGTTGATCTACGTTCGGTTTTGTTAGTGTTCATCTGTTGTGTTCGTGAATTATACTCACATTTACCGAAGTTCTCGGCTGGTAGAAGACCCCTGAGAATTGCCAGGTGAGATAAGAACCCGAGGATTATAGTGAACACACCTCAAGTATGCTATACACCCCAGGCCAGCTTTGAGCAACGTCTGCACACACTCCAGACTCTGCTTGTTGCTGATTGTCTGAGGAACAATCAAGTACAGGCTGATGGCAACTCGTAGATCAATACCTGAGTTTCCGTATTCGCTATTGTCCGTTGCATCTGCATGGTTGTTAAAGTGCGTCTTAGAACCTTAATGAGCAGTTGTTGGTGTTTGCTTGGATGAGGGGAGACGGAAGAAGATGAAGCAAGACGCGACGCGTATTTGTATCGCATGCGAGATAACCACGTGACTCGTAACATCAAATATTGTGAACGCAGACATCTAAATTCTAGTTGTAACATTATCGATAATCTTGAAAGGTCGACTTGAACATGTCAGGATACATCAATGAAGTTTTGAGGGGTTGTGCATTCTCAAAATCAGTGGCTCGAGTCGATAGTGCTACAACCTATGCTATCACCAAACCATCAGACTCGCAACATTCTTGGTGTCGAAAACACAGGACTAACCGATATGAGGCTTGAGTGTCATGTTTGTCCTGTGCCAATAAGGCTCGTAATGCGTGTGTCAAACCCCTCGCTGCGAACTGGCATCTCCGGAGTGTGAAATGGGTTCTTCATGACAGCATCTGCGTAGGCCTCGTACACTCTCTGAAGAACCGAATCCGCTGTTGCATCTGCCAAGGATGTAAGAAGGACGAATTTCGTTCCTGTGACACTTCAATGTAAGGGAGCTATCCGCGACGTGAGTCAAGACCAAGTACCTGTCGCAGTCAACAAGATGGTCATCTTAAATGTCTCCCCTTCGATGACCTGTGCACCTGAACTCGAACCAGCAGGGGATAGGCGGCTTGTAATAGCGTGGATACCATGCAGAGTGCCAGCGAGGACTAAGTACTCGTTTGATGTGAGCTGAGCGAGGCCATCTAAGAAGGACTCGGTCATGAACAAAGCAGAACTCGAATTCGTTCTGAATAACCTGCGAAATTGCGTTGGTAGACCAGGCCACCAGCTTTGTTAATGACCTTTTACACCTTGCTTGAGCAGTTGTTTGGATAATTGCTTGACGAAAGGAAACCTACCCATAGGCTGAAGATTGCCATTAGTGGGCGCGAAGGAGAGAAAGTGGCTAGCGCTGGCAGCACTGCGGTGTGTTCGTGTTTAACGCTGGTCTATCCTCTCCTGTTTCAACCATTCGGTTCTCGCATTTCTCGATCAATGAAACTTCGGCCACATTGCCAGTCTTCATTCCTATGTTTGCTTATATCGTTTGTGTCGTGGTGCACACTCTCGATACAAGGCTCGACGCTCGGCCAGCGTGATTTCACCCAGTTGACCTCCGAACAAATTTTGGCTCTAGCGGCTGCAACGGACCCAGTCGCAAACGTAGATACCAACAATCCCGCTTCTCATCTTTCTAAGATCCTCATACCGCGTGCTGGTATGTGTCCATTCTACTTCCCAAGTTAACTGAAACAAGTGTAACAGTGGGTAGTGAAAACATAACCGTCGTTCGTGAATATATCGTGTCCACCTTGAAGGTTTTGGATTGGCACGTCGAGGAGGACACATTTACCGACAACACTCCTTATGGCCCCCGTTCATTCACCAACATTATCGCGACGAAAGACCCAGCCGCCTCTCGTCGTGTCATATTGTCTGCGCACTATGACAGCAAGTTCTTCCCCGACTACCCAGATAATCAGGTGTTTAGCAACGTTTTCAATAGTCTACCACCCAGGCGACTGTATACTAAGCCCATTAGTTCGTAGGTGCGACGGATTCCGCAGCACCCTGCGCAATGATGCTCGACCTAGCAGAGACTTTAAACCCACTTCTTGACCAGCGCAAGCAACGTTTTGAGGATGAATATGAAGATGATGAAGATGAAGATGTGGCAGACACAACCCTCCAACTTGTGTTTTTTGATGGCGAGGAAGCTTTCAAAGATTGGACTGACACAGACTCTGTGTATGGCGCTAGGTCAGCATTCCCTTGAGAATGACGTGTGATAACTAAACCAAAGGGCATACTTCCGTTTAGACATCTCGCGGACAAATGGTCGACAACTTACATAGCACCTAATTCTAAACGACGGTTGCTCGGGCATGCAAGTCTGACAGAGTTATCGACTGTAGAGCACATCATCCTCCTTGACCTCCTCGGCGCCCCGAACCCGACAATACGATCCTATTTTATCGATACAGCTTGGTTATTTGATGCCATGATTTCCGCCGAAACTCGGCTCAAGGATGCTGGTGCTCTTGATGCAGCTGAAACGTCTGCGAACTTCCGCAGTTTCTTCTTGCCTCGAACGGGCTCTGGGAATGAATATAGCTACGGGTACATCGGAGATGATCATGTACCCTTTCTGAAGAAAGGTGTCAACATTCTTCATGTCATCGCATATCCTTTCCCGCGTATCTGGCACACTCTTGGCGTTCGTCACCATTTTCATGTGCTTGTCTTTGCTGTTGACTCGACATTCTCTAGGATGATGCCTCAGCACTTGACGTATTAACCATGCGCCGGTGGAATATGATACTACGCGTGTTCATGTCCGAATATCTGAATCTTCGGCCTGAGATATCACAACCAACCCCCAAGCACGATCATCATCTCCAGCGTTCCGCCAGTGAATTGGTGAGATTTAATTTATTTATCGATATCTCACGCTCAGTAAACCATGGAGCCCAGTGACCATGTTATAGAAATAGGTTGACCGATCAAGACCATACAATTTGATTTATTGATACAAGGCCATGCTACAAACGTGTGCGAATTACAGAGAATGGACAAAAACTGAGAACGTAACCGGAAAGCATTCGACAATCATATTTACAGCGCAAGGACGAGTGCTTTGTAATGTTTCACGAGTTCTGAGGCATCCATAGCGAGCTGCGGGTGAGTTGTGGGTTAAACTATGTTGCTACTCGAGAGGATGTATCATTATCAGACCTTGTGCCTTTCTCGTGCATCGTCAAGGCGTGCCTTTGTCTTCTCCATCAGCCTCTTTCGTGATTTGCGCGTTTCCACTTCCGATGTTTGCACTGTGCACAAGATCATCCTGGGTATATGCGCTGTGATTGCGCGGAACTCACCTATAGCCTTCATCGTATCTGTACTTTGCATGCGTTGGTGAACGACGTCATCGAGCAACGGAAAGTACGCTGTACACAATGCGTGAATCTTCTCCTTGGAGACCAGTCAGCGAAAGATAATATTTCAGCCGTTCTCCTTGAAACTTACTTCATCGGCCTGGAGTCGCGCTGACAGGTCGGTCCGATTCGCTTCGTGCTGCTCTTTGATACGGGCCAGGGTGGCATGCGCAGCATTTCTTGTAAACGCGAAGAAGGTATTGTCATTGTCCAGTAAGCAGGAGAATAGCGAACAACTTACATATGAGCATCAACTTCTTCAACGAGTTTGGCGTTTTCTGCCCGAGAAGCGGCAAACACAATTCTCGCCCTGGCTTCCAACGACAGAGGACAATCACCCTTCTTGCTTGGCAAAGTTGGCATTCTCCTTAACAAAGTTCAGTAGACTTGTTGATGGCACGAAGAAGCCAGATGTTATATGGCTACCGCGACCAAGTGATCAGAGGTTCAAGAGCACCAGTAGTACTTCGATGCATACCTGTAGTTATCAAGTTTGTGAACTAGTAAACGCGACTTGGTGTATAAACTGTTACGACCTATGCAGGCTGCTTATTGAATTAAGACACGCTGTTCAGCATCAGCGCAGTGAGCGTCTCGTTATCCTTCTTACTATTGAATGGTCTAGTACTTGGGTTCCCGGGGGCTGAAGGAGAAGTCGACGATGATAACTAGTGGAATGAATTGAACTTGGAATCGATCAGGAAAGTCAAGGATTCAGACGCGTCTGTGACAAAGATCATGTGACCTAAAATTATTCACGCCAATCCTTCCGTAGTGCTTGTAGATATCAGCTGAGCCAGTACATCGTACAATGATAACCCTAAGATGGCGGTGAGGGTAGCTCCTGCAACTGATCCAGACAGTCCAGCACGACTCCCAACGCAACCAAACCGAAACTTTGCGCGCCATAACCTTCTTTTCCCTTCTCATAACCCTCTTTACCCTTCTCGCGACTTAGTACCCAAGCAGACCATCCGTTCTGTAAGCCATCCCGCAGTTCATCAGGCGACGCGTGCTCCATACTCTTTGGTAGCATTCTGCCTCGAATATCGCGAACGAGGACAGCAATGCACTCTCTCATTGCATACATCCGATCACTTTTGTATCGCTTCTGTGAGCACTTGGCCAGGATAGTGCCGATGATGATCTCATCCTCGCGCAGGCGCGCACCGGGTACTCGTGATAGTGTATGACAGGTTGCAACGTAGATGAGTTCGTCCAGGTACGCAGAGTATATGCTGTTCATGCCGTCCATTGTATTCTTGAGCATCGAAATTTTCTCACGACGCTGTAGTTGTCGTTCGACTAAAGGACGAAGTGTGACTGAGATCAGATCACTCAGTGGCTCCTCTAGCTGTTGAGGAACGTAGGTGGGTATGTCGTCGAGCTTGATGTTGCGATATAGGTGGCCCAAGGCGCGGTCGGACTCATAATAATCTGTCGGTCGGGGAGATTCCACCTCTGCTGCATGCCAATCAGGTTTGTAGGGGATGAGGTTATGAGGAATATCTTCCATATCGACCTTCCATCCGTTCTTTGGATAATCAACGGCTTGGCTATGAAGCGCTGCGAGCTTCAGGCATCTCTCATTGAACGTTCCGTCCTGTAATATAATCTGAGCTCGAGCACTCCACACCTTTGAGCACACTACTCACGCTAGCTTGATCTGTGGAGAATGTAATAAGTTGGGGTGCGTGATCATTGTAGAATAGAAAACTTGCCTGCAATGGTGATATGCTTGTCGGACACCAGGCCCTGCAGCTCACTTCAGCCATTGAGTGGCTGACGCTAACCCGAAATCAACGTACCACAAGATCTGAGTTGATATATTCCACAACAAAATTACACACGTCGTCAATTGTGCTGGGTCGCTCGATCGTAAAAGGCTTCCCGGTAGGATAGGATGCTGGATCATAATGATCCGGGAGGATCAAGGGCGGGTGTTGTATGATCTCATAGAGATCGCTGTAAATTGTGAACCTCAGGTCAGGACGGAGGTGGCATTTCTTACCCATCAAGATCACCACCGCCGAGTGAGTTTGGCAAACAAGTTGTACCTAAGGTCAAAGATATAGGTAGACGGTAAAATGTCAAACACGCGTGCACCTACCAGTGGATGAAAACACAACCACATTCTTCAGGTGGCCAAAAAGGCAAAATTTATCACTTGGAGGTTTTCCGATGGCATATGACTGCTGAACTAGACTCGAGTTAAATTGCGTTACGTGTTGCACAGGCAGGAACATACCGTCGCCTGGATGTATAACAGGACTCCTCGAGACCATACAAGGACCATGAAGCCACGTAGGCGCATTATCCCCTGGCTTTTGAATACACGCTGAGGGGGCAGGTAAATAAGCAGAGCGAGCTGTCAGAAATAAGTGACATACCATATATCTTACCGGGAGGCAGCTTGAAGACATTCGAGTGGCCGTTTTTCTCGTAAGCAGGTCCCTCATCCGTGACACCCATCAGCATGTAGCTGTTAGGAATTGGAATGCGTGCATCATGTTTGACTGCTCGTAGAACGTGGTTAATGGCACAGGCTCGCAATTGTGTCAAGAAAGGGGTGTCGATGTTTTGCTGGAGAGGTGTAGGCTTCAACTCCAGACCGAGGGTATTAAGTTTCCGTAATGTTGATGCCAGTCGGAAAGATGGAGACAATCCGTGGCTTTCCAGGAGCGCCGCAAAGAGTTCAACTGAGTCATGAGCGGTGCGTGCCTCCGCAACAACCTTTTGCTGCAACTCTAAAAACGTATCTTTTGAGGCACCCCGGTCTTCTAGAACTGTAATCAAAGGTCTGCGCGAGGCGCTTGAGCACCCAAACTGTAAGACTGAAATGATCAGGAATATGTAGATACCTGTTAAGATGAGGAGTGTTGGGTTTCACGACGGGACGAGCAATCTCTATCATAGCAGAATCTTCTCCGTGATCCTTGAACTTGTTCATACTTTCTCGTAAGCAAAGGTGAATTCCCTTGAGTTGCATGTCAACAGCTACAACGCCTTTGAAGCCAAGGAATCTGATTTGGTACTGTAGACCTGCTTAGTACAGTACTTTTGAGTGTCAAAGTCACTTACAGCCGAAGGTTTCACTGCATTCGCACCGCCATCTCGTCGAGCGTCACAGAGAGTTTTCCAGATTAAATTACCAAGTTCCTCGCTGATGGTGCCGACACCGTCAGAAAACATGACACCGTTTTCGACAATATCAGGCATTTCCGACCACTGCGACCGAAGGATCTTGACCGATGGATCCGTCGCCGTAAAGGCTTGCTGAAAAATTGTTCAGAGAAGATATTTACGGAAACAGTTGACTCACAGCCATCCGGGCAGCATACTTCGAGGGGGAATAAATGCATCCGCTGAAGTCTCCTAAGCTGCTTCTTATTGTATGCGCGTCGATGAGCCCTTTGGTGTCGTGCTGGAAGGGGCTAACGAACCAAACAGCATGCTCCCTCAATGCCGATGAGGAATACGCTAGAAATTCGAAATGTTTGCCCGCAAGCTCAAAACCATCCTTCAGCAAGTCCCCGACACGGCACCTGACAAAGCTCGCCCCATCTACTTCCCTATCCCAACGGTACTGGAGACGATCCTCATCACGAAAGTCGACTCGGATGAAGTTGCCTTCATAGCCTTCGTATTCGCGAATAACGCGATTCGATTGTAGTATGTTGGGCCCTTCGAGGATGAGCCGGGTCGGAGTGACTGTAACACGATGACAATAAAATCGGCCAGCGGGCGCCTCGGGACGGACATTGCCGAGCTTCTGTTGTACCACAAGCTCGAAGCACTTGTGTATTGTTTGACTTGGAGGACGAGCGGCGGCTCTTACCACAAAGAACCGCATGATGGCTGCAGCAAATGGCCGGTGGCGGCGAACCAGTTCATCAATCCTCGGGCGCAAATCCTCGAGTTCCTTTGTATTTGCAACACCATTTCGGAGCAGAGCCTCGATCTGAAATGCTACAGGCCAGTCTGAGCTCAACGATCTCAGCCATCTTTGCACCAAGGCCAGCTTTTTACTCGTGAAAAATCCCTGGCAAATGGCTTCGATGCGGACCCCTTCCACCGGAGGACGAAGCTCTGCTATTTTACAGAACTGCTTGAACTTATCCAAATCTCCTGGCTCGGAGAGGATGATGCGTATGTGGTGAGCGTACGGAGCAATTTGCTCATGTCCTGGATGTATAGCACTGACGCGTTCGCGGTAATTCTTCGTATCGGTGCGTGTTCCGGTAAGGGTTCTATTGAAGTCTTCTCTTTCGACTATTGGAGGTGTGAACAGATCGAAACATATGTCTAGGGAAATTTTACATTCAGATCTTCAAGCTGTGAACGCCATGCTTACATTGATTACCAAAATCGTAGCCTATAGCCATCTTGTGGATATTGGCGAACGTAATGATCAGGCTGTGCAACAGTTGTCCTCGCGCCGGATCACCAACCTAGCGAATTATGGGATCAATATAGGATACAATTTTTTCTATTCAGAATGAAACATGTGCCAAACCTTCGCACGGATCAGTTTGTGCTCGTATTCGAACTTCAACCACCCAAGCCCATCGAGAAGATTGGACTGCCATTCCACGCTGAAGGCACGTGGATCCGATGGGCTAGCACCGTGAGGGCGATAAAATGTGCCTACGAAATAAGTTCATACGATCCAAAGGCGACAAGCAAAAGGTATACGAGGAAACTTGTGGCGTACCAATTTGCACTGTAGCGATTCGAAAGTCTGAACTTAACGCATCGATCTTCTCCTGCCGGTTCTGAGCGATATCAGGGTCCACGTATGGGGCCTTTGCAAGGGTGACTAGTATGTCGTTTGGGATGCGCTTGTTTGTAGGGATGAATTTCAGACGCTTTTTGCCGACCTTGATGGTGGTACCATCTTCGCCGTCAACAAGCCGACGGAATTTCAGCCCCACGTCTTTGGAAGGCAGTCTGAGTGACCCGAAACCTTTGTTACGAACACCTCCGCACTCGTTCTTTTCCAGCGCGACTCTGAAGTTGATAAGTCGTTGCTGGGCATCGGCATCCGACACAAATGGACCGGGGCACGCATGCAAAACCTCTGCAATCGCTTTCGTGACCTCGTAATCAGTTGCTTCGAAGTCTACGTTTCGAATGATGAACTCCATGAAAACGACAAGGGCACGCAAGAAGCAAGAGTAGATGGTTGATCGATAAGCTCAACCACGGGGTGCCACTGGAAGTACAATAAGTTCGGCTGCCAAATATAGACGAACCCTGGTAATCACTGATAACTAATGTGGTCTGAACTAACAAACGCGATCGAAACATCCCCAGCACTGAAATGTGGTTTAAGGCAAGACCGCAGGATAGGCCATGGCACATTTCTATCTCTAAGCTCGACAGTATCCAATGATCGACTCTTAAGTAGCATTTGCTACTTGTACGGTATACCTGCAAATGCCTCAGGTCCCAAAGGGATCGTATCAAGTATTCTTCCGACTTACCATTTTGTATCTGAGCAAATGACATGAGCATGTCTGTTGAATGATCGCAGGCAAGAATCACGTACCCGTTGGAACTCATCATAAGCTGTGCTCCTCACATTTTCATGAGCATTGCGGATGATTCCCATCATCCATTCGGCAGCTTGACGCTCATTCAACCCGAGCGCAAATCGATCTTTGAGCCGCTTGATGGTGGGTTCACCCTTGAACGACGGGAGACCGGTTCCCAACATGAGTTGGACTGTACTGACGAGCTGATCTGCATGAGGCCGGATGGCGAGAAAAGCCTTCACCGTCAGATGCTGAAATAGTTCGTAGCCTTGAGAATATCTGCCACCCATTAGAACCACCATCTCGTGGGTTAACTTGAAGGAGCTGGGTTCAAACTTGACTCCCTGCAAAATATAGTCAGAAGATAGATATCGTCGTCAAACGACGATAGGGACTCACTCCAGGACGTGGTTATACAACAAACAAAGTAAGCGAGCATGTCAGCGACCATGAAATGAAAAACTCATCTATATCGAACAGGAATCCAAAGTCTGTGATCAAGCTCAATGTCAGTTGCCGTACTCTTAGACAAGCAATACTTACCGATATGCACGATGTGCCCTTCGCCATCAATCATAATGTTCCCATTGTGACGGTCCTTGATTTGGAGGATATAGCAAGCAACGGAGTAAGCTGCCATAGACTGAATGAAATTAAGGCGAGCGCGCTGGAACGCAACGGTCTCTTCTCCGCCGTATTTTGAAGTAAAGAAGTCTAGCAAGTCATTTACTGTAGCTCTTCCCATCTCATCTCGAGATGTAGCATTCGGCACGACGTCGATGACACCGCACTATGATAGCACATAAGATTGGTCCGGTGTCAAAGAAAATAAGAATGTGCTCACTCCAGCGGAAGTCGCGGTAACCCTGTAGGGGAAGAGATAGAGGGTCAACCCGATACTAGTGAAGATGTTTTTGAACATCGCGATGATCTGTAAGGCTAATACATCTTGTCGGCAGTCGTCCCCAACTTTGAAGATAGCCTGTTGCCAAACGTCATATTCCTCGCGTTTCTCAAGTGCACCGTCCAAAAGAGACTCCGGGTCGGAATCAATGATGACGCGCTCCTTCTTCACTTTAAAAGTAGCCATAAACGGTGCCTTCGGTGAAGTTTGGTTGAGTAAAAAATAGGCGACATAATGGTGTACAAACCTTGGCATGGCTTTGAAGCGGGCGACCGGACTTCTTGTCGATGTCAATAACAATACCGTCTGGGTTACTGGGCAGGTAGACTCCGACGTCGACAACTATCTTGGCCATCTCTTCGTCAATTTTTGCCTGCGAAAATACATTAAATTATATCCAGGATGATCACTGAGGGTCTCACCTTTTTCTCTGGTTTCGACCTTTTGATGAAAGGCTTCAGCTTCCCAGAAATCGAGGTGACCTCGTTGAAAAATCCGAATTCCCGATCGTAAAAGGCGCGGGCACCACCAGACAGCGACTCCACCACCATATCAGTCATCCGATCTAGCGCAGGTTTCATAGGATCCTCCTGATCTAGCGTCAGCGGAGCAGAAATGAATACACGCGTCGAACTCACGATCTCGGCAGCATCGTCCTTGTAGCAATTGGCTTTCATGTTCCATATGATCTGGTGGCAGAAGAGCTGAGAAACCTTTGCGGTTTCGAAAATGAATTGTGCGATATATCCTAAAGCCACCATTCAGAAACCATAACAGCAGCAGGTGACATATACACACCAAGGTCATCAAACCGAAGAGCCTGGACGACTTGAGGAACGAAAAAGAATGTCAAATCGACAGGATGTTGCTTGAGGACTCGATGTGCATATTGTAACAAAAGCGGATCGTTGCCGTGCCGTCGCTCGAAGAAGGTAACAGCGATCACAGGAGTAACAGGCGCCCACGCAATAATATACTGACAAAAGCGTGAACTCTCGAATCACAACATAGCAGATAGGAAATCACCTTCAGCTCTCGTCTCTGTCCACCTCGGAAGTGATCTCCGATCAAAAATCGGAGAGCTTCTGGGGTGTCAACCACCTGGCTGGCGTTGGAACGAACCAGATTCTGCACTTCGGCATGAGCCGCTGGGCTTTTGAAGCGCTCGGTCAGATAGACCGCTATGGCTGGGTCTATCTCCCACACTGTTCGGACTACGCCAGGCCAAGTCGACTGTCGAAATTACGTGAGTCCCCATTCGCAGATTGAAGGAGGAGCTTACCTCAAGCGTATTACGCTCTAGCAGGGAATGAGGGTCACTGCCTCGTTTCGCTTCGTTGCTGGGATTGGCCCAGACCGTAAGCCTGAATATCTCATTCTCTATCAGAAGGCGGAGCGGCTGGTTGATGCTTTGTAAGCGCTTGGCATAGACTACATCTGATCAGTTCAACACGAGGAAAAGAACGATCGCTGTACTCACGGGACGTCTTCAAAGCAGACTGATGAGGAGCAAGACTCGAAAGAGAGGCCATATTCCTGATCGAGTCACCCTGCAGATGCACAAGGAACTCAGACAGGACTTTGATGTCAGCATCAACCTGCACTCGATTGGCTCCAAAGGACCACCTGAGCGGCATGAGCGTTTGCACAAGTACGGATTCAGGGACTATACTCACTGCGGACGAACAGCAAACCACGAATATGCCGTGTAATACAGACTTTCGCGCAACATACACTCACAGACAGCATCCAGATGAGAGCTCTTTAACGTTTCCAGTCCGAAAAGAAGGAACGTGTAGCGTAGCTCTCGAGCCAACGGATGAGTGCTGGAAGAACTGTCAATATGGCTGCAAACAATTAAAACTAATGAGGTACCTGAATAACTTGTGCGCTCGCGCAGATCGCAAAACAAGTCCCTGGATGAGGAACATCACAGTTGAGCGACAGTATCTAGCCGCTTGCAGTCGACTGAATAACATCTGTAAGACCAAGGTATGTGGCATGAGTAATCGACGAGCATGAGTCGTCGCTCGATCGATTTCGTCCTTGTCGGTTGGACTGTAACTGATGGGATGGTAGAAGGGGTCAACACAGCTGTGGAATGTCAATCACTCAGAAATTTAGAATGCACAAAATCCGACGCACTTGGAAGAAGCTGAGAACACGCCCTTCCGTTCCTTCACAGTCCCAAACCAAGACGTGAGCACTTCACACATAATAGCCACTTCCATGTTAGGACGCTCCGCGATGACCCACGTCCACGTCTCAATACCAGCAGCGATAGCAGAGGGCGTGAAAACCTCAAACGGCAGAGCGACGAGGAAATAGATCAAGGTGTAATCGCACTGCGAATAGTGAGAACAGATGCCAGAAGCATATCAATCATAGCCTCACCTTCTCCAGTGCTATGAGAATGGCTGCGCAACGGGATAAAAGACGTTTCAGATCTTGAACAGTTAAAGAACTGCGTTTATTCCGTATGTCGTTCATAGTGTCGGCCATCTTATCCTTGAAAGGCTGGACGCCAGTGCATTGCATTTGAGGAGCTACTTTGTCTAGCGAATCTTGATCTTGCAAACATTAAAAGCAATAAAGGCTCAAGGCAGATCGACTCACTTTTACGAGCCGCGAGTCGCAAACCAGCGACCTCTCCCGAAAAGTAGCATTTACTCGCAAGTTGACCGGCAAGAGCGCGGGCACGATCAGACTTCCAGTTTGATAAGCTACACAGAGAGGCTGTGATGTCAAAATGATCAAATACTGAAGCGTGATTTCAGACTGAACGCCTACAAAGTTGTCGGTGCACAGGACCAAAGGCCTTAGCAAACGTTACTGCAACAGAGGCTCCTAATTCAGCAGCATCTGCACCGATGAGTGGTTGCGTAGCTGCAAGATATTTCTGTACCGAGAACATGAGTGAAAAGGACTGCAAATGACAATGGTAAAAAACGAACCTGAAGCGTCGACTGGAGCTCGATGGGAGCCCGACTAAGTGCAAGTTCAAACCACGTGTTGGCATTGCGCTGCAGCTGCCCAAGGATGTCGTTTCGCACTTTATAGTCGTCCGTGAGCTGAAGCGTGATGCCGGTAGACTCGGAGTGGAACTCGTACACCGGGTTGTACTGCAATAAAATTTAACATTAGCTACTCGATCAATAGAATCACACTTTTATCACCTCGTCCGTAAACTCGTTTTCGCATGCGTGACGCAGAAGAGTAAGACACTCAAGGATTGCATACACCAGTGGCGGGTCGCACATGAGAGAAGGAAATGAGGTGATCAAGCTGAATAGGTATTTGGTCGCGACGTCCCGAGCACGAGATATGCGATGGGTGCTGGCTACAAGCAACTTGCGAAGCTCCTCCGAGAGGTGGGCTGGTAGTGCCTGTTCCAAAGCTTGGGCATTCATCTCCCCAATGCATCCACGAACCACCTGTTGACGATTCAGTTCAGCGTATTATATCTGAAGATGAATATTACCTTGTCCGCTACAGACTCCATGCATACACTAAGATGGCTCTGTTGATTCAGGCTACCATTTGTGAAATATGACACCAAAGACGACGGGAGACCAGCGGCAGACCGCATGCTTTCAACGTCATGCATCATCAGCAAGAAGATTACCTGTCCCGGGGACAACGAGCGTATTTCACTCGTGCGATGCGGAATATGGCGTGTAAGGAACGACCGATGCTTGGAAATGACCTGTCAAAAATCATTAAGTACACGCCCTTTCCAAACAACGCAGCACCAACAGAATGCGCATATTCATGCCGGATGACAGTGCTATACTCGATTTCGCTCGCTGCGTCATGAGCATTTTCGAGTACAAGAGTTGGCGTCTTTGTAGCAATTTTCGCCAGCGCAGGCATGAGCCACGTCATCGCGCTCCGCTCCTCACCAGATGTGAAGTAAAAGAGAACGCAGAGGAACCACATATTCCGGAAGAGGCCAGTAAGCTCTTGGGAAGCGGCCAGGTGTGGGGAGTAATCCGCATGGGTAAGAAGTGCTTCAATCGGCAACAGTAGAGAAGCCAGCTGCTCGATCATCTCTTCTGTCTGAATCTAAGGTTCAGCACAAGAATACAATGTATGAGCGAACTTACTTTGACATGTCGGTCGGACGTCGCTACGTTCTGGATAGCAACGCCTTTATCCCCGAAGAGAGTGAGCAACTCAACCAAGTATACATCATACAAATCTGGTCTTTGGTCTAGCTCCCGCGCAAGCCTCGTCTGGGCGGCTAACACCTGCTATCCATCAGCACGCGTACCACACACACACACGATCCCCTGCATACCATGTTATTCGAGAATCTCGGGTCCTCCAAGTTCGTAGCGCGATTAATGAGGGAAAATGCACGCGCAACGTCTACAAATGACTCTTCGGGAGCTACGAGCGCGAGGTCGACAAGGTTATATGCAATCGCAGCTTCGAGAGTCGCCTCCGAAGTCCGTAAACGCTGCAGCAGCATCGAGATTGTTAACTTAGTGACCTCCTCCTGGCCCGCCGTGTGGAACTCGAGCGCAAGGCGCGTGACAACGGAGATAGTTGTGATGCCGATGAGCCGCTTCTCTTCGTCTGAGCGGCCGTGCAGCCCTGTTTCGTCGCTCTGGAAAGTGATGTTATCGTTGGGAAAGGTGATCGAGGAGGTGTAGAGGGGGTTGGAAAGGAGTTGGTTGGAAGAAGAAGATTCGGTTATTTCTTTGGAGGTCGCAGCGATGTAATTGAGCAGAGAGTACATGTTGGACATGATAGAGTCATCACCAGGTGATAGCTGGGAAGGCATGAGTGTATTGACAGAACTGGGTAAGAAAAGGCGTACCTTAATACAAAGCGCAAGGCATTTGGCAGCCGCTGTCAGAGGTGGGGGTGCGCGCTTCTCGGTATTGAATGCAAACTCGAATATTGAAAGAGGCGAAGTGACGAAGCGGCGGAGATGGATTGCAAAAGACGGAGCGATCTCCGGGAAGCTGTAAAAGATGAGCTAGGGAAGCGCTGTGGGTGTCACAACCTGACTAACCTTCGTACAAGTACTGTAGTAGCTTTGAGCGCCGATTCCTGAACGAGATTGTCCAGGATGGGTGGACTGTCACTCAATAGTTGTGTCAGGCGAGTGTGTAGACTCTCATCCAGCTCTCGAAGCGCGACTGAGCAGACGGATGCTAGTTTCTATTCATGGATTATGGGTCAGATAACACTTGGCCAATTTAAGCAAGCGAAAAGCGCACCAGGCTCTCGGACATGGTTTCCCATGCATACGTATCAACAGGAGGTTCGGTGTCCATACCCTCGATCTGCTCCAGCAGATCACTAAAGCACTGCAGTGCATCCCTAATGACATTCGTCAATCCTTCCTTTGTCTCCTCATCGTTCTCTAGTCCCAAATCCTTGGCAGGGCATTTCATGAGGTTCACCCACGCTTTGTTTGCCGCCGCCGCTTCGCGCACCTGACCCTTGTGCACCAGAGGAGTACTCGCGAGGGCTTGGGCGAGCACAGTCCATTGCATCTCCATGACACAGCATACGATAAAATATCCGCTCAGTGGGCGTCCGAATGCAATGTACCGAGATATGAAGGTGTGGCAGAAGGCGATGGAGGTGGCGTCGGTGTCAGGATCGGCGTCGGCTTCTTGATGTATATCAAGTAGGAGACGGTTGATTCGTTCAAGGATGGGAGTCGCAACAAGGGATTGGAGGGAGTCGGAAAGAAGGCGCCATTGAGAAGCGGTCCATGGGTAGAGAGTAGAAGTGATGGCACGGTAGAGTCCGTGGACAGAAGGTGTGAGGTGTGTAAGTACATCTATTGCTATGGGGATATCAGAACGCCTGCATTGAAGGGTAGATGAAGTCCTTACAACCGGAATCCTTGAGATTTTGAACGATGTCAGCGACGAAATTGATAATGGACGTGACAGCTCTGTCCGCGTGTTCTGGGTGTGCGCCGCATATACGTAGAAGGGCAGAAACGGTAGAGAAGACCAGCTGGTCAGGGAGAGCCCACTCTGTTGGACGGTCAGGGGCACTAACCACAGTACTTGAAAGATGACATACCATCCCATGAGAGACATGGGTCAAAGTCTACGCGTGGTACGTCGCGCAAAAGATCCGTCAATACGGGAATGAGAGTATCAATGTAGTTGAAGATATGTTCCTTTGGAAAGTTCGCGACAAGTTCCCCAAAAGCAATGTTACAATGGGCCCTCGCCTCGGACTGCACCCTCATTATAAGTCAAGGCACAGAGATTGAGTGGACACGTACCATGAATGCGCGAGGTTCAACATCCATTTCCACAGAATCGCCATTGGGTAGACTGCGTTCTTCATCTGCCAGCTGGGCCTTGGATTGAATGAGTTCACGAGTAGTGAGGAGGTCCTCTTCTGTTTCCGTTTCAAGGGTAGCAAGGTCGGACAGAATTCGCTGGCGGATGTTCAACTCTAGGCTACCATAGCATTATCAGAGGAAGTATGAACGTGAAATTGAGTAACGCACCAGTCCATCGCCAGTCGTGCTGCAGTGCAAGAGTTAGAGTACTGACGAAATTGGAAAGTGTAATGTAAATGAGACAAACTGGTATCCTATGTTGGGCAGAGTCTACTCGAAGATAAAGGCACTATGGCCGAGTGGTTAAGGCGAGAGATTCGAATACGTGATATCTCTTACGGTTCCCGTGCGCAGGTTCAAATCCTGCTGGTGTCGTTTTTTAATTCAGAAATCTCAACCAAACATGCGCAAATAGTAGAGACGGTCAGATGACTCAGTGCGCCAATCACTCCAAGTCACAATCATGTATAGTACCTGCAGGCTGCAGCTGGTGAATGTTAATGACCTTTGTCCTTGCAATACTACGCAGCATGAGCACCACTCCACCGGTTCTTTGCACCCAACAACGGTCAGGTTTCTCGATGCCGTCCTTTTGTCAAATTAACCCACCTCAGCCGCATCGATAACATTCCATGCATATCGACGATATATCAGTCCAGCCAATCGATAATGGGCGCTTCCGAACGCGTGTTCGTCGTTTGTGTAAATATCCTCTGCGCGAACATGCGACAGCCGCCTGTTCGCCCTGCGTGCCATCCACCACTTTCCTCGTTCCCTTTTGCACCAAACAACCTCATATTCAGCCTCGTCCTTCCAACATATGACTGAGAATAATCCTCCTTGGAAGAAACGCTTGAATCCGTTGAAACTATGCCGTTCAGACTCTGATTTGTCAGGGGGGAGAGGCAGGAGGGCAATCAGTGATGTATGGACTTTCGTCTTTATAACCACACATTGTTTCTAATTTATACAGCCGTCCTCTCTCCCGCCTTCGAGGAATGCATCTCGCAACCGGATTTCCAAGTTCATCGGCAAGTTCACCAAACGTTCTGCTTCCAGCGCTCGACGTTCTCCCAACCCTGAAACCACGGCTGCAATTTCCACTCCACAGGATATCCAGCCCCTTGAGGTAATCAAGGCATGTGGAATCTTAACTCTGTGCATGCCCGTGTGCAATGATTGCTACTAAGTATTGCTACAGGATCCTTCACCACCCATTGCTCGCACTCCCGAACCAAATCATGACCAGTCTTCAAATACAGGCATTACCAAGGTGAGTTCGAGCAGCCTTGTCTCCGTCTTTCGATAATGTAATAATGCCTGTAACCAGGCAGAATCGCCACCTGACGTGAAGCTTGTGATAGAAACGCTCGCGCATGCCCAAACAGGTGTCGCAGGCATCGGCCACGTTCCAGCAATTGCCCAAAATACTTTTTCAGCGGCTAACAACTTACAATCTATTTCCGATACAGTCGACACATTCTCCGCATTGCTTGGACCCTTGAAGTTGTTCAATGACATTGCCAATCGCATTGGAGATGTACGTGCATCTATCTCTGTTTTGTACGCGACTAATACTCATCTGTAGGTCCATCCCTACGCGAAAGTGGCGTTGAGCATCTTCACTTGCGCGTCCAAGGTGGGTTTCTTTCAATACATTACCCTCACAAATTAACGGAGTTATTCGTGACAGATGATTCTCAATCAGGTGGACCGCGATGACGCTGTTTCCAGTCTGCTCTCGAAGATTTCTGAAGTGTATGCCTTCATCACGAAAGATAAGGAATTGGCCAGGATTCAATCCATGCTAGAGATATCTGGAAAGATTGCACGACAGACGCTCGAGTGTGCCGACTTCGTCGTCCATTACTCGGAGATGAAGAGTTTCTGTGAGTCGTTTCCACCACAGCGTCGCCCAAGACTCAGTCTCTTTTCACAGGGCAAAGACTTGGCAAGCACGTCTTCAACGAAACAGAGGCCGCGATTCAAAACCACAACGAGGTTCTTGATAATCTCATGCAACAGTTCCGAGATCGAATGGCTCTTACCACCATCGAAATTGTCCACCGTATCGGTACGATTAAGTTCAAGTTCTCTACGAGCCTTCTCTGAAATTTGAAACCTATGATTTAGCCGAGGACCTGGACGTTAGCGGCATGAAATGTGTGGATGGTGCTGGACGGAATTCCTTCAAGAATTGTCTCCCGGGCACCCGGGAAGACATTCTGTCCGAGATCAAGTGCTGGATTCGTAGCACGGGGGAGGACGTGCCGCGCGTCTTATGGTTGTCTGGCACGGCGGGGAAAGGCAAATCGGCCATCGCACACACCATAGCCAACTGGTCTCATGAGCGCGGGGGAATGCGAGCTTGTTTCTGCTTCGATCGCACAAGGGAAGCCGAGCGCCTTCACGACAGGATATTCACTACAATAGCACGCGACTTGGCCGATTGGGATATTACCATGCGGGGAGCATTAGCGCGTGCAGTTCATGATGTCAACGAGCTCAAGAACACCGTAGACATCTCAAGACAATGGCAGGAGCTAGTCGTAGGACCAGTCGGCGAGGCCTCAAAAGCAATCACTGCACCTGTCTTGATAATCATCGACGCGTTGGACGAGAGTGGCGACCCCAAATCCCGGGAACAAATTCTCCGTCTGCTTGGTGGCGACCCGGACACGTCTTCCGCCCAACCATCCCAACTTCCAGAAAACTTCCGTATCATCATAACTTCTCGTCCCCTCGAAGACATCGGGGATACCCTGTGTACCCCGTCACATGTTCATCATATTTCCATGGATGAAATCTCGGTCGAGTCCGCAGAACGTGACATCCAGTCTTACATCTCCACATTGCTGAAAGGCCCGCGCCTCACGTTTGACGATGGACACTTCAAGAGCCTTGCTGAGAAATCCGACGGCCTGTTTGAATGGGCTCGTCTCGCCTGCGATTATATCAAGCGTAACACAATTGGCTTTAGTCCGACCGAGCGGTTCGAGGCTGTGACTACTGGAACATCTGAAAAAGGAACACCTCTATTGGATTCTATATATACAACCATCTTGACAGAAATAATGCCAGAGCATGAGCGCGAGCAAGCAATCGCCAGGTTTCGCTCTGTGATGGCGCAACTTATTGCATCGCCTGAACCGGCCCCCATGGCGGTGTTGACCGCAATGCGGCAGCATTTTCCACGTGCGGAAGACCATTATGAAGTGGATTGGGTGATTAAGCCGATGGGCTCGCTTTTGACCGGGATTACGGATTCTCAGACTGTCATTCGTCCGCTCCATGCATCCTTCTACGACTATCTCACAAAAAATTTGCGGAGCAAAGACTTCTTCGTTGACACGACATCGGTACAGAGCGACCTTGCCTTCGCCTCCCTTCAGGTCATGGACTCGGAGCGGGGGCTTCGCTTCAATATCTGCGCCTTGGAAAATTCGTACTTGCCTAATTCCGCTGTCCCTGACTTGGAGAAACGAGTAAAAGAGTCCATTTCGGCCGAGCTATCATACTCGTGTCGATTCTGGGGGACTCACGTGGCAGCTACGTCCTTCGAAGCAACACTCGCTAAGGAAATTGAAGCTTTCTTCAATGGAGAGCGCCTCCTTTGGTGGCTGGAAGCACTGGCCCTGATGAAATGCCTCGGTGGCTCGGTAGATTCACTCTTGTCTATCGTGGGTTGGGTTGCGGTGCGTGTCTTAAGTTTATTCTTCGTGTAATAGATTCTTATGAGTGGTGGGGTGATCATAGGGTGATGCCGAGTACACGCATATCGGCGACGCTGCCAGGGACACGCTGCGCTTCGTTCGAACCTTCGCGACCGCCATTCTACGCAGCACTCCCCATTTATACCTTTCCGCCCTGCCTTTCGCTCCAACTCAGTCGAGAATATTTCGTCAGTTCGCCGCAAAGTTTCCTTGCACCCCGCGCATTGTTACTGGCCATGTCGCAAATTGGCCTCAGATGGAAAAGATACTCCACACGAATGACTCAGTTTACTCAGTTGCAATGTCGCCAGACGGAAAACGCATCGCGTGTGGTTTATTCTACGGAACGATCCAGGTGTGGGATACGGAGACTGGCGAGGCATCATGTGCCCCTCTCCAAGGCCATACTTACATCGTTCCATCTGTAATATTCTCGCCGGATGGCCATCGCATCGTGTCAGGTTCATGGGACAACACAGTCCGGGTGTGGGATGCGGCGACTGGCAAGGCATTGGGTGCTCCCCTCCGAGGGCACACCAACTGGGTCACGTCTGTCGCCATCTCGCCGAATGGAAATCACATCGTATCTGGTTCTCAGGACAAAACAATCCGGGTGTGGGATATAGGAACCGGCTTGGTATTAGGATCCCCTCTCAAAGGACACACTAGGCCTGTTACATCTGTCGCAATCTCACCGAACGGAAATCATATTGTGTCCGGCTCAGTGGACAAGACCATCCGGGTGTGGGATATGAAAACTGGCAAAGCGTTGGGGGTTCCTCTCCAAGGGCACACTAATGATGTTCAGTCTGTCGCAATTTCACCGGATGGGAAACACATTGTGTCCGGTTCAGACGACAACATGATCCGGGTGTGGGATATGGAGACTCGCGAGCCATTTAGTGCCCCTCTCCAAGGCCACACTTCCTCTGTTAAGTCTGTCACAATGTCGTCGGATGGACACCGCATCGTGTCCGGTTCTGACGACCAGACGATCCGAGTGTGGGATATGAAGACTGGCAAACCATTAGGATCCCCTCTCCAGGGCCACTCTAGTTATGTTAAGTCTGTTGCCATTTCACTGGATGGAAAGCGCATAGTCTCTGGTTCAAGTGACATGACGATTCGGGTGTGGGATGCCAACATCATTGCAGGGAAGGCATTGGTTGCCGCCCTCCAAAGCCACACTGACTCCGTGTACTCTGTCGCAATCTCGCCAGATGGGAAGCGCATAGTGTCCGGTTCAAGTGACAAGACAGTCCGGGTGTGGGATATGGGGACTGGCACGGCCTTGACTTCCCCTCTCGAGGGACACTCTGACCAGGTTTGGTCCGTCGCAATCTCGCGAGATGGACATCGTATTATATCTGGTTCAGCTGACAAGACCATCCGGATATGGGATATGAGGACTGGCGAGGCATTGAGTGCGCCTCTCCTAGGACACACTAGCGTTATCATCTCTGTCGCAATCTCGCTGGATGGACTCCGGATCGTGTCTGGTTCATTTGACAAGACGGTTCGGGTGTGGGATGTGGAGGCTGGCGAGGTATCGGGTCGCCCCGTCGAAGGGCAATCTGGCTATGTTCGGTCCGTTGCAATTTCATCGGACGGAAATTCCATAGTGTCTGGTTCAAGTGACAAGACAATTCAGGTGTGGGATATGGGTTCTGGCAAGGCTTCGAGTGCCTGTCTCCGAGGCCACACTGACCAAGTCCGCTCTGTTACAATCTCGCTGGATGGCCGACGCATCGTGTCTGGCTCATGGGACAAGACCATCCGGGTGTGGGATATGGGGACTGGCGAGCCATTGGGCGACGCTCTCCAAGGCCACACTGCCTCCGTTAACACTGTTGCAATCTCATCGGATGGCAATCACATCGTGTCCGGTTCAGCTGACAGGACGATCCAAGTGTGGGATATGGCAACTGGCGAGGCAGTGGGTGCCCCTTTCCGAGGGCACACTAGCTTCGTTATTTCTGTCGCAATCTCGCCCGATGGCAAATACATCATGTCTGGGTCATCTGACAAAACTATCCGGGTATGGGATATAGAATTTCTCAACCGGGACCACCCTTCCACGCTTGCAATATGTTTTTCACCTAACCCAACCCACGCTCTTCATTCTGCCTCCTCTTTTCGCCAAGACTCTTCCACCCCAGCCTCTTTCATTTCGAACGAGGAGGGATGGGTTGTCGGTCCCGAAGGCCGGCTTCTTCTCTGGATCCCACTCAATTTCCATCCGGTGATGTATGCGCCAGGCAACACACTCGTGATACCCAATCACGCCTCGCAGTTTGATTTGAGTTATCTCGCGCATGGCACATCTTGGCACGAGTGTCGGACACAGGACGCATGTGCTTTGTTAATTGACTGATGATCGTGATTCTACACAGATTTCGTACAACACATGTTTGCCTTGTTGTGGTACCGTCCGTTACGACTTTTTTCTGCTTCATTTGCTACTTACTCCACGATCATGTACTGTAGAACACTCGCAAAGTTCGAATTGATTGCGGTTTCATACTATTCTCCCCATGGTTACTATATCTCTAGGCTCGTTCTCCCGTTTAGTATCTCCTGGATCAACCATAAAATTACTGAAATTTAGCCATGTCTCTCGAGGACGGTCATTTTGTAATCAGTACCATTCTCACCATTTCTACCCTCGTCTGAAAAATTGCTCGCCGAATTCTTGAACGCACTCCCAACAGTCATAGATATCACCTATACGACGCTGGACAAATACTACTCACGAGCAGCTTAGGGCAAGCATAGCCGGCTGCTGGTCCGCAATCAGCCTCTCCCGAGATTCTTGTTGAATAACTCGCTCACGACGTGCGCGCACCTCAAGAATGAGTGGGAGGGAGAGCTAGGCGGTTGGGATCGGGTAGGAAGTGAAGCGCGCAGGAGGCCATCTGTGAGCAGGAGAAGGTGACGACAAAAAAGTATTAAGTAGGATGGTGTGCTTCGGGCATCGACCAGCGTTTGGAGTTTCGTTCCTGTAAGAAAATAGTGGTTGTAATATGATACGTTAAGACAGGGTGCAGAGCTTCGAGATGAGACCAATTGCAGTCACACATATCTTTGAAACACACAGAATCTCTGTCATGATGTTTAGTCACGCCTACTTCAAAGGTTAGTGGTGTAGCAACGTGATCAAGTTAGATTTCGATCTCGATAACGGGAGCAGTGGCATAGCAGGGTGGCTGCCGTATTCGATTGGTGCGAGGGCACGCTACGACAGATCCACATAACGTCTGGACAGTAAATTTGTTGGAAAGGGCATACACGATGGTATCGGCTCGTTCACGTCCCTATAATGTGAATGATACTTATCCCTGAAAGAATATCATCAGCCTCCATGCACTACAACTAGAAGAAATAGTGAAAGACGGCCTACTTACATCAGTGGTATGTGGTCCTGCTGCAAAACGGCACTTTGAGAACATGGGTCACACGGAGGAGCTAAGCCGTTCACTAGGGCACGCGTTCCCAGAATTCTCGAGTCCATCCTCAATCGGCTGAGAACGTTGCCTGTGGGATGGAAAGGCGAGGGAAACGAGCTCTTCTTGGCAGATGGTGAATCGCAAGCCCGCGAGGCAGGAATAGCCCGTATTTCTAGATGTGCTACAGATGGAAGGGATCAGTAATTTGGTCCTGAATGAAAGCTAGCGACGGCAGCGTCAGAATTAATCAAGGCAAACACAAACGCACCTACACGAAGCGGTCAAACAAGACTTGACAATAGGGGAGCTCAAAGTTGAACCCCAGGGAAAACTGGACATGGCCAAAACGGCTAGGATAGTGCAAAATATTGTTTAGACATATTAGTGGTACTCAAAATAAGATCCAAAACTTTTTGGAAACTCGCGTAGAGCACGGCTAAACCCTTCCAACACGGCTAAAGTTTAACAGAACATGCTCGGCACGAGTCGGCACAAAGTCGGACCTTTAAAACAACACTTGTGATTTTTTTCAAAGCGTGAATATACATAGGGGAAAGTGTACTTTAGAGAGAATAGAAAAAGTAACCGCGATCTAGTAGCTTCAAAACGAGTAGCAGATCCTCCAACATACTTGTATTTCAAATGGTAGTAGTAATACACTTGTAAAAAAAACTAAGGCCCCGCCCCAATGAAATCAGCCGTAGGTAGGGAGCGCCAGATGGAACAAAATAAGTGCTGAGGGGAAGAGCGGGGGGGAAGGAGAGGATAAGCGTTGGGAGGGATATGTGGGGGGCAGATTTGCGCTGGGCTAGGTATGCGTTTGAGGGGCGGATGCGTGATGGGGCAGATTTGCGCTGGGGGATGGGGCTGGGTATGGGCTAGGGGGCAGATGTGCGCTGGGGGCAGGTATGCGTTTGGGGGGGCGGATGCACGATGGGGGCTGGGTATGCGCTGGGGGCTGGGGCTGGGTATGGGCTAGGGGGCAGATGTGCGCTGGGGGCAGGTATGCGTTTGGGGGGGCGGATGCGCAATGGGGGCTGGGTATGCGTTGAGAGGGCAGATGCGCGATGGGGGAGGAATATCTGCATGCCTCCACGGAGACGCAAGACTGAGTGAAGGGTAGACTCCTTCTGGATGTTGTAGTCGCTGAGGGGGGAAGATCTGCATGCCTCCGCGGAGACGCAAGACTGAGTGAAGGGTAGACTCCTTCTGGATGTTGTAGTCGCTGAGGGGGGAAGATCTGCATGCCTCCGCGGAGACGCAAGACTGAGCGAAGGGTAGACTCCTTCTGGATGTTGTAGTCGCTGAGGGGGAAAGATCTGCATGCCTCTGCGGAGACACGAGACTGAGCGAAGGGTAGACTCCTTCTGGATGTTGTAGTCGCTGAGAGTACGGCCATCTTCAAGCTGCTTTCCAGCGAAGGTAAGGCGCTGCTGGTCAGGTGGGATGCGTGTGGGATCTGGATAAGAATAGACAGCGCGAGACGAAACATCGGAACTTTCCGCAACTTTTAAACTCCGCTCAAAACTGCGTCACATATACACGCAGATAGGAGTTTTGATCCCACACGCACCATAGCCCCCCACCATAACTATGCCTCGCCCATCCACTCGTAAAGACCTCCTGAATATTGTCGATCAGGCTGCACTTTCCGTGGCTAGGTTGCAGTATCAGGATATGCTGGACGACTGGTCGGACTTTGAGTCTGATACCGACTCCGACTCGAACTCGCTTTCTGCTTCAGGCGATGATCATGACGACTCTTTCAGCCTGTCATTTAGCTCCCCATCCCCCCAATCCCCCCTCTCTCCCATCTCTCCCATCTCTCCCCTCTCCCCTGGGACGGGGATTGCGGATTCTTCCAGTGACGAATCCGATGACATCGCTGCACCTTACGACAGGCTCCAGGACACCATCGCTGCTCTTCGTGATGAGGTCAAGAGGGCACGTGTACTCCACAAGCCTGATGAGCCTCCTCCGCGAGCATCTCAACTTCACATGCTGGTTCACCACGAGGAACATCGCCCTCACTTGTTTCGGCAGAAACTTCGTGTCAACCCGGAGATCTTCGATGATATCCTCGATCATATCTCTAATCACCCTATCTTCCAGAACCAGTCCAACAATCCTCAGCTCCCCGTCTCCATCCAGCTTGCCATTTTTCTTAATCGTGCAGGCCACTATGGCAATGCCATTTCTCTCGAGGATGTCGCTCAATGGGCAGGCGTGAGTGTCGGGTCAGTGGTCAATTGCACTAATCGTGTGATGGTCGCGGTGCTCGATGCCCATGATCAGTTTATCTGCTTCCCAGCAGGTGACTCTGAGGATAGTGACCTGGCTCGCAAATTTGCCGAGTCACGTACTTGTCCAGAGTGGAGAGGTGGTTTTCTAGCCATTGATGGCTCAACCATAGATCTGTTCACGAAACCGGGTTATTATGGTGAGACATTTTATGATAGGAAGTCGAAGTATTCCCTTGGCTGTCAGGTAACATTTTTTTTGTCATCTTCATGTGCAAAAATTAATTTGATTCTAGGCAGTCATCTTACCCCACAACCTCCTGATCGTTGATTATTCTCTCGGTCATCCTGGGAGCGTCCATGACGCATTCGCTTTTCGATCCACTCGCCTCTATAACGAGCACGCTGATCTTCTGCCTGATGGTCATTGGGTTTGGGCGGACAGTGCTTATCCATTGGAACCATGGTGTATTCCCCCTTTCAAGAAGCCTCGCAATGGACGGCTGACGAAGAACCAGAAGACATTCAATTATCACCTCTCTAAGGTATGTTTTTTTTTTGGTGGTTTTCAATTGATTTACATTTATTTAGATTCGTGTTCGTGTTGAACACACATTTGCTGTTTTGAAGGGACGGTTCCAGTCTCTTCGAGAGCTACGGTTCAGAATTCAGACCGAGAAAGACCTCGAGTTTGCTGTGCAGTGGATTAAGTGTTGTATCATCCTGCACAACATGATCATCCGCTTCGAAACCGACCATCACAAACAGGATGGAACATACGAGAGTTCTCTAAAGTGGGCTCGTGTAGAGGGCGAAGATTTCATTCCTCAAGAGTATGAGGCTCCAGATGGTGATGAAGTAGTTGGTGACAGGACATATGATGGCACTCCAGGTCAGGCTACTCGTGCAAGGCTAATGGATGAGCTCTTTGACAGTCCTCAATCTAATGCACAAAGGAGAGCAGGATAAGGATCACATTCACATGTACTACTTGACATGTACTACTACTAAATGTACAACACATATGTACCTATGTAACATCAACTTGAATCAGATACTAGTGTAGGAGAAAAACATACATGCAACAGTGAGAACACAAAAACAACAACAAAAGAAACATATGGTAGCAAGAACAAATGAAAAAAAAAAAAAACGAGACGAAAAAATCATACACCTCCATCTGACCTGTTGCCCTGTGTCATCTGGTGGAACTGGATCTTGAGGCGGAGGTTTTCAGCCTCCTTATCAAGCACCAGTGAATGAGCTTCGTGCACTCGAATGTCAGTCTCGCGAAGACGGATCTCAGCATCCTGCTTCTCTTGCTCACGCTGATGGTTGGCGGTTGCTAACGAGGCCTCATGCTCTCGCGCGCTGCGTAGATACTCATACTTCCTCGTGTCGCGATGGTGTTCGGTCTTGGCGTCGAGCTTCGCAAGGAAGCGCTCTTGCTTGTGGTCGTGGCGTGACCTCGCGTCCGAATGCAGGCTCTCGATCTCGTCATGGACGTGGTCGATCTGTTGAGCGACGTCGGACTTCGCCTTCTTCTTTTTGGAGCCGGCACTCGTTTGCTGTGACGTTTGCGGGGTGGGGGACATGTTGTAGTCAGACGAGGAGGTGGTGGTGTTGCGGGTTGTCGATGACGGTGTCGACATGCTGCGGGACATGTCGGTCGATGCCTTGCGTCGGCCCCCACGAGAAATCGGCCTCTGCGCCCCAAAGGCTGCCCGACTGTCGTAAAACGACGCCGGGGACTTCGGGGGCAATTCGAACGGGTGGGGGGGGTGAGGAGGAGGGGACGGGGAAGAAGGCAACTGGCGCTTCTTACCCGCAACCCGGGAAGGGCTGGTGTGGGTGCCAGCGTCAGCGTCCATCATGTCGTCATCGTCGCCGTCGATGGGGGCGGAAAACAGACCAGCGCTATTATCAGCGCGTCCGAAATCGTCGGTGATGTCGACGTCGTCGGAGTTGTCGAGCCCGGGAAGGTGGAACGGTGGGCACACGTTTTGGGGGGGGTATGGGTTGGGTGGCGGATCCGCGCTGGGGGCTGGGTATGGGTTGGGGGGCATATGTGCGCTGGGGGCTGGGGCTGGGGCTGGGGCTGGGTATGGGCTAGGGGGCAGATGTGTGCTGGGGGCTGGGGCTGGATATGGGCTGGGGGCTGGGGCTGGGTATGGGCCAGGGGGCAGATGTGCGCTGGGAGCTGGGGCTGGATATGGGCTGGGGGCTGGGGCTGGGTATGGGCCAGGGGGCAGATGTGCGCTGGGGGCTGGGTATGGGCTGGGGGGCAGATGCGCGCTGGAGGGGCCAGCCCCAGCAGAAGCACCAAAGTGCATGGAGGGGCCAGCCCCACCACGTGGTTGCACGAGGGAATATAGGGCTGCGGCGTGGTCCACGCCCGGCTTAGACAAATGTGTCTTTGCCGCCATGGCGGGATTGCCGTGCCAGATTGCGTCAAGGTCCTGGTACCATGGAAGGTCCGCACATACGACTTCTATAAAAATAAATCAGCCGTTAACTGGGGGGGGGGAAGACGAACTCACGTAGAAGATTTTGGGCAGATGGCCCATCAAGCGGCATGATGCCAGCGCCAGTCGCAGTGAACTTGTTCTTGTGCTTCTTGTACTTATTTCTAAGGCTTGATGTATTTGTTAGTGTATGCGTGAATAAAAAAAAAAAGAGAAGACTTACTTTGTGATGCGATTGGAGACCGAATCGCTGAATTTCTTCTGATTTTGGCGGTATGCGGAGCGGTACTTGATGTGATCGGCGAATATGAGGTGGGCGATGGCGCCATATACGTCCCCTTTGTCCCTGTTAGAGGGGGCGTCATTGTCGAGGGCCGCTTTCTTCTTCCCCTCGGAATAGAACAGGATCCGGCAGTCAGTGGGATGGGTGGTAAGGTAGTTCACCAGGATGTCAGTGAGGGCATGTTCACTTTGCCACTGGATTGACATCCTGGGTCCAGATGTTTCTGGAGGGAGTCCTTCGGAGGGGGATTCTTGAAGGTCCATCGTCGTTGAGCTCGCTCGAGTAACTCGAGCGTTGGCTCTGAGCCGTGCAGAACGGCGAACACGTTGGCGGGCAGCAGGCATGGATTAAAACTCCGCCGTGCCATGCCGGCCTGACTTTCAATAGTCATCAAGCCGATACCTTTAGCCGTGTTGGAAGGGTTTAGCCGTGCTCTATGCGAGTTTCCAAAAAGTTTTGGATCTTATTTTGAGTACCACTATTATTTATGCCACAATATTGTGTAATCTTCAGTGCCACTGTATCGTCTCCGATCACATCGTAAAATCATTACATCATCGTCGATTTGCATCGCGTTACTCGTGTCGTCGATCGCGTTTTTTGTCGACGCACAGTGTCGATGTTTTCACGCGTCGTTCGTCGTCACACAGCTTACTAATTTGTAGCACCCCAGAAGTTGAAATGTTTGGGGAATCTCATTGAAGTCCCCCCAAGTACTGTTCTTCTTCCCCACCATCATCTTTCCCGCAGCTTGTCCCGCCCCCGCCACCTTCCTCTATTGACAGTGAGCCCGTGGATTCAGGTATGTTGTCGCTGCTTTTCGGAAATGGTATTGCCTCACTTTTTTCTCTACAGGCTTACTACAATGATCCTGAGATTGTGCTAGGCTCTAGCCACCGGTGGTAAGTTTGATTTCACTCTCATTTTTAATAACTTATGTTCACTCGTAGCAGGATTCTTATTGCTTTCCTCATTTCGCCTGCCTCGTTGCCCCACAGTCATCTGCTCTCGCTCGCCTCATTGCCTCACAGTCGTCTGCTCTCGCTCGCCTGCTTTTGCCTGCCTCATTGCCCCGCATTTGTTCGCTCTCGCTTGCCAGCCTTGTTGCTGTGCTGTATTTGCTGCTGTCGTGTTGATCTGTCGTGTTTCGCATCGTCATCGTGCTTTCTGGTCGCATATTGAAGCATTTGTATCAGTAGATTATAGTACAATTCACGTGAATACAACCAATTTTATTTCACACATGCAACTGAAAGAAATGTGGTGAAATATGATATGAATATTTTCAACATACCCTACAATACTCGAGAAGATCACAACGGATGCAAAATATTCTATTCGTCTCCACAGCGAGTCTCCTATAGCGAAATATGTTGCTCCCAAATTCGTCATATTTCACGCGATTCCAACGGTTTAGGCTATATCCAGTTTTCCCTGGGGTTGAACGCTCACGTTTATGCTTATCGTTGCTTATGCTTACACCCCCCATCGCACGCCAAAGCTGATTATGTAATCCTAAGCAAATTTTGATCTCTGTGCAGCCACAGTGAGGCCGCTAGTACCATTGCACAAGTTCCATTGCATGATCAGTATCTCCATATCTGTTGTCCATGGTCCTCCGCACCCGAAACTTAATGAATGCAAGAACATATAATCCCTCGTACTCAGCAGATACAAGGAGAAATTTTTATTTATTTATTGAGTCTAAGTAAGATTAAGGAGGCATGTCTCTAGTCACATGAGGTAACCTACAGTGCCGCATCACCACACAGCGGGCAAAACGAACGCGAACATCTTGTGCTTTGACGGTGGTTGTACTGACACACAAGCTCGTGTTTTGGAATACCTGGTGATGACGGCGCCGGTACAATATGGCAGTACAATCCTCCATACCTGGAGGCAATGCCATTCAAATGGTGAGGGAGGGGGCTCATTTAAGGAAGCTCACCATCACCAAACAGCGGGCGAAGCAAATGGCATGGTGTTGACACCGGGAGATATACCTTAGCGCTTACAAAGTACGTGGCACGGTCTAACTGTCAACAGACTTCAAATGGACGTATTTTGACTTGTTTACTCAACAGTACAAATTAGTGATAATGGGGGGGTGTAAGCATAAGCAACGATAAGCATAAACGTGAGCGTTCAACTTTGAGCTCCCCTAGTATTGTGCTGGATGGCTGTACATGTTGAATTGTTGCTGACGTCCGCAACCAGGATACGTCAGTTATGAAAAAAGAAGGGGACAGCTGAAGCAAGAGGCATGCGACCCGTTAGTTCCAGAAGGACCCCGGCTGCTCCCTATACTGTATGTCCGCAAATTTTCAAAATTTTCCTTGTGGGGCGCACCACTTTTGAGGCTTGTGGGGCGCACTTCGGACATGCTTGGTTCCCAAAACATACCAAAAAAGGAAATTTTCCGCAAAACATTGCGTGCTACTGGATTCTAGCTATGTACGCCCACGGTTCTGCTTCTTGCGAGGCCGTACGGTGAACTGCGATGCAATAATATCGCGCACTGTCACCATACCAGCTGTTTCCCATCTACAGAGAAAGATAAATATATGTTTTACAGCATTTTGTAGAATAAAAACTTGCCGTTCAAAAGCCCACGGTTTCAGAGCGTGATATCGGCCATCTGAGACGCTCCGCGTGGATGTTCCGAGATTGTAGATGAGTTCTTTGATACTGGCAAGTGTTCATAAATGCCCTGAGCTCCTCCCAGTGGTCTGCGGAATGCTGAAGTGTCAGGTGCTTAACTCCGAGGATACTCTCAGATGCTGGTCCTTGATTACTGATTGTCAGAGCAACTTTTTTCAGCTCGTCTAGGATGTTTTGCCAGGTCATAGCACCACCTGTACCTGTAGTGTTGAAGCTTAAAAGTGTCAGATTAGACACAAGCCTTGATGCAAAAATGACTCTAAACTAGAGAGAGTGAAGCATCAAGTCAGAGACACTGCCTACCCTGCTAATCCCTTCCACCATGAAGCATCAAGCTGGAGTATTTTGGTATGTTTTATTCCGCAATTTTGACTTCCAAATGTGGTAATTCACAAAACATATCCTATTTTGGCCCTTCCTCATGTCTCACTTAAAAATAGATTGCTCCTGCCTTCCCACATCATTCCCACACCCCGCATTTTTGCACCTACTGTGGGAATTACCCCACAACACCAAAAACATCGCCCATTTTGGGAATCTCCACAATATCAATTATTCCCACACCCTTCCCACCTCATTACAGCTTCACCACTACACTACAATAGATCCCCTCTTGTATCTAAGTAGTAGTTTGGTATATATGTGTATAATATTATATAATAAACCACTTTTTTTATTTATTTGTGTGATAGGTTCCCCTCTAGAGTCCTTTCAAAATGATGTAGGATATAAAACATTTTCGCACTTTTGCTCCTTTGATAGGGAAGTGTTCTAGGGCATTCAGAACATGTCTAGGAGTGTATATGAAGAGATTCCCCTACCTTTTTGAGCCCCTGAAGCGCCCTACATCAATAGATATTGCATATGTGCAGGAAAACACACAATATGGTCCCATTTGTTTATTTCTAGGTGGGTAAACTTGGAAACATGATCCCCAGCATCTATTTAACAATAGGAAAAATGTATCAGGAGATCAGGACCATAGGACAAGACCTTATTGCATAGTGTACTCCCCCTCTCCTAGTGGTTTTCCCCTTGTGAAAATTTTTCTTGCAGGACCAGATCTCAAGGAGGGTAGGGGGACTATTTCTATGTATATCCTCAGTAGATACATCATATAACTAGCCCATGACACCTACAGGATCCTTCTACAGGAACAAAAACTTGACAATTCACATTTTTCACAAGTTTCATGTTTCTGACTATTCTATTCTTGCATAAATTCTCCAATCTGTTCATATATCATTAGTATAGGATATATAATTGCTTTTGATACCAGGATCAGCTCAAAATATGCCATGGTTCTGAGATAGTGTATATACTTGCTATGTATACTGATAAGGAGCCCATACCTTCATATCATCATCATTTAATGATCAGACCCCTGGACTACATTTTACATATATTCAGTATTGTAGACCCAAAGCCACAGCAAGATCCACCCAGAATTGAGAGCTAGGCAAGTGAAATAGATAAGAAATTGAGTGTGGGAAAATTCAAATGCCCAAAACATCGAAAATGGTCAGTAAGTGTATACATGGCTATATGCTACCAATTCAAACATTTCTATACCACATCCCTCCCAGCCGATGCTGTTGTATAGATATATCCTAACTGGACTATAACCCAAAAAGTCCGATACATCTTCTGGTATTGTCATCCACTATCCAACTAGATGTATCCCATGTGAGAATCCTCCTACGCTTACAAATTGTCGTTCTACGGGGGTTGAATGCCCTAGATGGACATTTGCCAGCTCACCCCCCATTTGCGTCCAGTGATCGCCAGCCGGCCCCTTCTCCCTTCTTCTTCCAGGTGGACATGATCTCAACAGGTGATCTTCTTAGACTTGTGCCTGTGCGCTTATCTCCGTGTCGGGGCACCTAGGCACTCGCGACTCCATACTACTACCATCAAACAGATGAGGCTCAAAAGTGATCTGTTGACTTCCGAAGTTCCGTTAAGTGTATGACAGTGTAAGCACCCTTATTTATGGTTTGATACTGACTTCAATGAGCATCCTGTAGACGTACAACACCATTTTTTTGATGTCCACCCACCAGAATGTTCTCGCGGACGTGAGTGGTGCATGCAGGAGCCAAATTCCTTTATCATGATGCAGCGAGTTTGTACATCAAAAGCACAAGTTCACACCTACAGGTGAGTAGTGTAGTCATAATACTTCGCGTGGAATAACACTCATTGTTATCATTTTGGCTCTGTGATAGGATCGGCTTCCTTGTTCGTTTTGATCAACTCGAGCCTATGTTTCAGTCTTGGTTCACGCTCATGGGCACTCTCGGCGGTGCACGCAAACCTCACGAGTCACAATATGAAAACCACAATTATTCAGTGTGTGTGAGTTCACTAAGTTGTCATCTCATGTTTGTCTACAGCGCAATTTTTCCTCACAGGTGGACATATAAATCACCACGACAAACCACTCTGTTATTTTTTCGGCTGCCTTCGGAACAATTCAGATGGCCCTTGAGCAACTTGCATGCTCATCCACAATTTCCTTGCAGTTGGTGCTCTCGTGGATCGTGTCTACATACACCAGAGGCGACAATTGAAACAGAAGGTGTATAGATAAGTAGTAGTGATTTGCTATTTCTCTACCCGAGCTAGATAATCCCACTTGCCCGTGCTTGTTCTCTACTATCAGAATGGGTTTGCACATCATCTAAATGTTATTTATTGGTGCCGGTGACTGTTAGCTTGAGACGACGCACATTTTCAAGGGCGAAGTAAGTCAGTAACACAATGACTTAAGGGCTATGTACATGATAATACAGTACATCAAGTTTATAGAAATCAATGAATTTTGCATAATGGCGCATAGGCTCTCATCCACGACATCCAAGTCAGAGAGTTGTGACGAGCTTGCAGTATCAATCATTTGTGATCATAACCCTAAAGCATTTTTGAATGAACTTTTGTGGGACTTTTATAGGACCGAAACTACTGCACCAAACACGGCACTTTGAAGCTTTGATTCATTGAAAGCATGTTCAACTTGGCCTAGGGAAACCTCACTAGTCTTTTTCTCCACACCATTAATTTGTTTTGCTTGCCCACTCTTAAACTTTGATGGTAGTGCACTTTTCTTTTATAATTAACGGCATCCCGGTCTAAAAACTCGAATTCTAGGCTGAACATCGACTGCTCATGCATCATAGGCCGTCGCTGACTACCATCCACTGGCAACCACACAATCCTTTCCAGTTTCCAACATCTTGATGTGCCAGTGCTCGTTGCTGGAATCCTGTTTTTCACCTCCACCCTCTCTCCCTCGGCCTGGCCTTCTCCAAACCTTCCTCCCCGAACCAACCTAGCTGCTACTAGTACCTCCCTCCTACAAGCGCCACCTCTCACCACATGCTGCTGCAGAGTCTCAGGTACTATGGCATAAGTCCAACTATTTGTGCCACGTCTTCAGTGTTCGAATGCCAAACCGAACGCGAACTGAACGCCCTGAACGCGTTCGAACACATCCAGTCCAACATTCACTAAAATCGCTGAACCGAACGTGACGTCCAGTTCAGCGTTCACCGATTTTGCTGGTGAACCGGACTGAACCGGACTTTTCCATCACTACTCGGAGTCAGTCGGACAGACCACACCCAGCAGCCTTTCATGTTTTTCTCCACCCATGTATGTTACCCTTTCTCACCTTTCCTCGCTCACTCTCACTCTTGACCACCTTCGCTGACCTTTCCTCGTGCTATATCCCTGTGCCACCTGCCGCTGCTTCATACCATCTATCACGACATTCGTTTGTCGCCCACTATCTATCACGCTGCATCCGCCTTACAACCACAGGCCTTCCTATACCCACCCAACAGCCACTTGCCTTCTTCCATGCCGGGCCATCACCTCCTCCGCCTTCCCGCAGCTAAATGGGAGGGAATGCAGTGCCGAAACCAAGCCATATCAAATAGTAGTATTTAATGACTAGTATACACACATCTGTGCCTGTAGTACTGATTGGAATCATATTCAACATGTATTCATAATACTACTATGAAGGTCCCCTTTTCTTTGGTGGTCCCAGAACAGATGCTCGAGCTCGCTGTGCGTGACAGCGAGCTCGAAGGTTCGGGCGATGGCCGTGTGCCGGCAGCATTCAAATGCATGTCACCAATACTGGTAGGCTGACTACCTTTTTTTCCATGCGGCTTCGAAACACTAACACCTAAGGCACGTCGCCGAGATCTAGATGCCCACTCCGGCGAGATATCCCTAGATAGTCATTGTCCTACAGTGGTTGAATGATGTATTACTATACAGAACAGATGTATCCTGTACAGTGGATAACTACAATATAGGATGTATCGGACTTTTAGGATCATGAGCCATAAGGATGTATCCTTCTACCTGTATCCTGTGTCCCTCCACCAACAGTCTACCATCAGGGAAGTATGTACTATAGGTTCCTTAGGTAGTCTACTATATATCCTACACATTTTTAATAAAATCTTCGACCTATGTGATATACAAATGTGACTTTGTGTGAAAAGATGTCAATTGTGACATTTCACACATATGTTATTTTGCTTGTCAATCAGTCAATCCTGGATGGATCATTCTAAAACTTTAGGGCTGTTATAAGGGGTATATAGGTGAGGTATCCCAGGTGTCCGATCACTGATGACACTCTGTATTACTATATGAGCTTCTTATCAGTAGAAAGACCCCCTTTACCTCAGATCCCAAGTTTATGCCATAGATCTTACTGATCCTTAGCATAATAAACATATATACATTGGAAAATGATTGTCTCTGAGCAGCTTAGATGATTTGTGTAAGAGTAGGATGGTAAACCACATCAGAAATGTCATAATTGTAATGTGTCAAGTTGTTGTTCCTATAGAAGGATCCTGTAGGTGTCATGGGCTAGTTATATGATGTATCTACTGAGGATATACATAGAAATAGTCCCCCTACCCTCTTTGAGATCTGGTCCTACAAGAAAAATTTTCACAAGGGGAAAACCACTCGGAGAGGGGGAGTACACTATGCAATAAGGTCTTGTCCTATGGTCCTGATCTCCTGATACATTTTTCCTATTGTTAAATAGATGCTGGGGATCATGTTTCCAAGTTTACCCACCTAGAAATAAACAAATGGGACCATATTGTGTGTTTTCCTGCACATATGCAATATCTATTGATGTAGGGCGCTTCAGGGGCTCAAAAAGGTAGGGGAATCTCTTCATATACACTCCTAGACATGTTCTGAATGCCCTAGAACACTTCCCTATCAAAGGAGCAAAAGTGCGAAAATGTTTTATATCCTACATCATTTTGAAAGGACTCTAGAGGGGAACCTATCACACAAATAAATAAAAAAAGTGGTTTATTATATAATATTATACACATATATACCAAACTACTACTTAGATACAAGAGGGGATCTATTGTAGTGTAGTGGTGAAGCTGTAATGAGGTGGGAAGGGTGTGGGAATAATTGATATTGTGGAGATTCCCAAAATGGGCGATGTTTTTGGTGTTGTGGGGTAATTCCCACAGTAGGTGCAAAAATGCGGGGTGTGGGAATAATCAATAGGTCCTGGAGAAGCCAGGAATTTAGAAGCTGTAGAAGAAGTATGGAAGCATATACTAGAAAAGGTAGTAGCCAGTGAATCCTTGGTGGATCCCAGCTCAAACATATTATGCATCGTGAGAAACCTTGAAGCATCAACCTACACATGTCAGAGAACTAGACATTTTTTGCATCAAGGCCTGTGTCTAATTGTACACTTTTATGCTTCAATCTGACAGTATAGCCTGTCGTGTCCGGTTCAAGTGACACGACGATCCAGGTGTGGGAGATGGCAACTGGCGAGGCAGTGGGTGCCCCTTTCCGAGGGCACACTGATTCTGTTTTTTCTGTTGCAATCTCGCCCGATGGCAAACACATAGTGTCTGGGTCATCCGACAACACCATCCGGGTATGGGATATAGAATTTCTCAACCGGAACCACCCTTCCACACCTGCAATGTGTTTTTCACCTAACTCAACCCACGCTCTTCATTCCGCCTCCTCCTTTCTCGAAGAAACACTATCCCCTTATGGTCCGAACGAGGAGGGATGGGTTGTAGGTCCCGAAGGACGGCTTCTTCTCTGGATTCCACTCAATTTCCATCCGGTGATGTATGCCCCAGGCAACACGCTGGTGATACCCAACAACGCCTTGCAGTTGGACTTAAGTTGCCTTGCACACGGCACGTCTTGGCATGAGTGTCGGACACAGGACGTAGCGTCATCTTCGTGATAAAGATCTGTCAGTCACTCCATGGGCATGTGCTTTGTTAATTGACTGATGTTCGTGATTCTACACAGATTTCGTACAACACATGTTTGCCTTGTTGTGGTACCGTTCGTTACGACGTTGTTCTGCTTCATTTGCTACTTACTCCACGACCATGTACTGTAGAACGCTCGCAAAGTCCGAATTGATTACACTTCCATACTCTTCTCCCCATGGTCACTATATCTCTAGGCTCGCTCTCCCGTTTAGTATCTCCTAGATCAACGATAAAATTACAAATTGACTTGAAATTTAACAATGTCTCTCGAGGATGGTCATTTTGTAATCAGTATCATTCTCACCATTTCTACCCTCGTCTGAACAAATTGCTCACCAACTTCTTTAACGCACTCCCAACAGTCATAGATGTCACCTATACGACGCTGGATAGATATTACTCTCGAGTAGCTTAGGGCAAGTGCGGCCGTCTGCTGGTCCGCAATCAGCCTCTCCCATGATTATTGTTGAACAACTCGCTCACGATGTGCGCACACCTCAAGCAGGGTGGGAGGGAGAGCTAGACGGTGGGGGTCGGGGAGGAAGTGAAGCGCACAGGAGACTGTTTCTGAGCAGAAGGCGACGACAAAAATGTGTCAAGTAGGATGGTGTACTTTGGGCGTCGACCAGCGCTTAGATTTCATTCCTGTAAGAAAATAGTGGTTGTAATAAGATACGTTAAGACAGAGTGCAGAGCTGCGAGATGAGACCAATCACCGTCACACATATCTTTGAAACACACAGGCTCTCCGTCATGATGTTTAGTCATGCCCACTTCAAAGGTTAGTGGTGTAGCAACGTGTCATGACCAAGTGAGCTTTCGATCCCGATAACGGGGGCAGTGGCATAGCAGGGTAGCTGACGTATTCGATTGGTGTGAGGGCACGCTACGACAGATCTACATCACGTCTAGACAGTAAAAACTTTGGGAAGGGAAATTGCGACGGGATTGGCTCGTCCTCGTACCTATAATGTGAATGATACTTATCCCTGCAAGCATAGCATTAGCCCCCGTACACTACAACTAGAAGCAGCAGTGAAAGACGACCTACTTACATCAGTGGTATGTGGTCCTGCTGCAAAACAACATGGGTTACACGGAGGAGGTAAGCCATTCACTAGGGCATGCGTTCCCAGAATTCTCGAGTCCATCCTCAATCGGCTGAGAATGTTGCCTGTGGATGGAAAGGTGAGGTAAACGAGCTATTGTTGGCAGATGGTGAACTGCGGGCCTGCGAGGCAGGACATCAGTAAACCGGTGAGACTTAGATATTACTTGATATTGTCAGATTTTGTAAGCCCAATGCTTCTTACCTGTATATTACGATACAAAGTAATATAAAGCAATCTAAAGCAATGTAATCGCCCCAATTCAGGATCAGTTCGGACCCATATATTGCTTTACATCACTTTACATTACTTTATATTACTTTGTATCACAATATACAGGTAAGAACCACCTCGGCTGGGAATATCTGAGTCTCACCAGTTTACTGATGGAATAGCCCGCATTTCTAGATGTGCTACAGATGGAAGGGATCAGTAATTTGGTCCTGATTAGAAGCTAGAGACAGCAGCGTCAGAATCAAATAATCAGGCCAAACACAAACGCACCTTCACGAAGCGGTCAAACAGGACTTGACAATCATCAGTAAATTCGCACAATTCTTGTGCTCGCTTGTTTCAAAAATTGAGACTTAATTTCACTTGTTCACTTGTGCCAAGTTACCAAGGAGGCGGATGTTGCACAAAAGCCGAAAAGTATTATAAAAGCACAAGTCGAACACACAAACATGAAAAGTAACTGATGAACGACAAAGTCGGCAAGTATAAAATTGTGTAGTCAATGATACCGTGCTACGAAGTAGTAGGCTGCGCAGCGGTCATGATGCTATCTCGAAGGCGTGGTGATCGGCGTATTTGTTAACGTAGAACGAGCGGAAAGCATCATAGGAGTGATAATACTTGAGGGAATTGGGAATGAAATCAGAACCATAGACAGGGATTAGATGTGCTGCGCGGTAGACTGTGTCAATATAAATCACGGCGAGGTTTGGGGAGTCGTCGTCATGAACACTGGGACGCACTATCCACATGCCAGTGTCCTCGTCAGCGCAGTCGCCGACCTTGTCAAACCACTGAACGAGAGCGCAGGGATATAATTCCCAGTCATGTTTGAATGAAAAGAAGGACTTGATTCTTGCAACTTCAAGTCCTCGCATCCCTTCAGCGCCTGGATCGGTGTTAATGAATACACAGTCGTTATGGGCGTAGACATTCCGCCAGAGTGGACACGCGCGAATCTGTTCACGTCGCATGCCGCCAACACCGCTCGGATCACTGGGGGCATAGAACGTTGCAGCAGCAGAATTGAAGACGTGGAGTTTGCCCTCATGTCGAGGGCAGCTAGCGGCAGGTACATCTTCGGGGTCTTGGGGATCATTAGGCAAGAGTTGAGAGAATAAGAAGTATCGGATGAGGCATTGGAGGTGTGGTACATCAACCTCCACTGCTAATTCTGCTACCGTCCGTGCCCGTTTACGTTCTGTGAAAATCGTGGTGAGTATTGAGAACAATTATATCGCAATATCACTCACGGGGGGTCTTTGCAAGCTGCACATCAGCAAGTACAGTCGGACCATCAACAGCTTCACCGTCGTCAATGCCGTCTTCTGTTGGCAGTACAACAGGAGGAGCACCTGCCAGCGCCGGTGGTTGATCTTCATGCCCTACAACTGTAAATAAGTATGCGAGAAGACAAGTAGATATGGAAGCACTTACCAAGAGCGGCCACAGCTCGTGATAACACTGAGCCAACGAGCATCCCTCGTGTCGCGAAGTCTACACGAGACGCTGCGAGCTTGTCGAGGCGTTGGTTGGTCAAAAGCATTTGACCGAGGGCGTTGTTCCTGCTGGACCACCGCCAGGGATTTTTCACAGCTTTGATATGCTTGGATTCCGTGATCGACGAACATAATCCGTTCGGGGCGCCATAGAGTCGGATCATGTCTGCATAATGGCACATTGAGTGCTGGCGAGGGAGCGAGAAGTGAGGGACTGTGCCCGTGGTTTCGAATATCTGGCAGTAGTGGTGAAACCGAACCAACGAATCTTGAATTTGAAGCATGGTACCTTCAGTGACGACGTTGCGCCGAACGAGATAGCAAAATTCTAATAGTGCGCGAAATGCACGCACCATATCTCGAGGTACGTGGCCTTCGATAGCCGGAAGGAATACCTTCATGAGTGATTTTGAGTCGTCACCCGTCCACTGTTTGAAGTCGCGGCCTTCAGGGAATCGCTGGAGGCCAGCAAACGATGCTACAGCAGCAATTCTGACTTTTCATTAGACAATATCATTAAATTAATTAGATGTCACGTACCTGCGATCTATGTCGCTCATGATCTCGTCTCCTCGTTTGGTCCTGTGTGTGATTCTAAGGTACTTTACTACCCAGTCCACGAGATGGTCCTTGAAAGCGCCTTTGATCAGTTGGTGGAGGAGATCAAAGGACAGCAATTTATAAATATCGGCCCGGGGGAAGTCGTTTGTGAATGGCTGCATAAAATAGATTAGTATGTAATTAGAGAGCAGGTGGTTCCACTCACGACGACAACGCTAATGATACCATACTCGTGCCATAACGTGTCTGAATGGACGTTCTCGTGTATCATGAGGTCGGTGTGTTCCCGACAGCGATGCATACCGCCGCCATCAAGGTTTGTTCGAATCGTGAGACATCTACAATAATAGTCAGTAAAAGTTGATAGTGAGTGCGGGTGATTGCAAGTTCAAATACTCACTTCGGGCACCAATTTTTGACGGTGCAGGATAGCACCAGTTGCTCCTCGTAGTCTGCTATGTAGGGTCCCAGACCGTATATGGCGCGTCGAAAATGACCGTCTGGACAGCGCACGACCTCGTAATCGGTCATCGCAGGCTTGAGACTGGCGAGAATTAGGGAGAGCGAGCGGTGGAACAACTGGCGATGAAAGGTACGAAAGTGTCGTCATGAGTATATTTCCTATTAGCTGTAGAATAGATTAGATGAAGAAGCAATGAGAATTCAAATGATGACACTTACTTTTGGGTATAGAGAGGAAGCCAATGATAACGAGAGCATCGCGGTGTGCGCGCCGCACATTGTTATGTACATTACCGATTGATGCATACAATGGATAGTACGCGTTGTTGCCTGTACCCACAGAGACGGTGGTCTTGTCGCTACCGAGAACGATGGGAACGAACATCGAGCCATGCGTGTTGTGATCGTTCGATATGTCGTCCTGACAAGACGTTAGTTAAGCCCAAGATATAACAACAGATCAAATACTCACAGCCTGCTGCCATGCCCAGTCTCCAGACATGAAATCTTTCCATCGGCGCGTGTTATCCGACGTGTCGTACTCTCGAAACGGCGCATAGTCAATCTCACCCTTGTAGGTAGGGTTTGCTAGCATATTATGCGCCATTGAGCGGGGGTCCCTATACCAAACTTCGTACTCTCTGTCCATCCATGGTGGGACATTGTCCTCAGGGCGTTCCCCCGCGTATTGAACTGAGAGACATTGCCAGGGGACATCGCCAAGTTCTGTGGCATCAATGACCTTGTGCAGATCCTTGTGATCTGCGAACGGAGGGGAGTCGTCGTGTTTTGCCAGCGTCACGGCCATTAAATCGAACAGGAAATCCGAAGCCGCATGAGACATATGACACTGCTTGAACATGAATTCCGTCGTCGCAAATTCTATGTCGTTGCGATACGGGCTCCAATCGTGAGGAGACTTTGGTGGTGGAAGAGTTGGTGGCACGCCGGGTGGCAGAAACACACCGTCGGCTGTGCATGGTCGTCCTGAGATCATACTTAAGTTGGAAGGAACAAAACAACAGACTGGAACGTACCATTGAGGAGCGAGTGGTACGTGCGATAGTATCGCCCACTTGCATCTGTGAACTCTGCCTCTGGGGGGTTTGGATCCTCGTCACCAGCCATTGGAACAGGCTGTGGCGGCGGTGAGAGAGGTGGCGGCGAGAAGTCTGGAGGTGGCGGCGAGAAGTCTGGAGGTGGTGGTGAGAAGTCTGGTGGGGGAGGCGAGAAGTCTGGTGGGGGAGGTGAAACGTTAGGAGGTGGAGATGGTAACTGGTGCGGTAGGGGAAGATCCTCATGGGGCGGTCCTAAAGCAGGCGCAACATTGTGATTTGGGCGGACTGCACCCATATGTTGAGTGCGGCCTGAACGGTTTTGAAACCAGCGTGTACAGCCGGCAAATTGACATTCAAGCTGAAAGATGTTGTGAGTAGGGCGGATACTAGGCATAGTATTGGGTAGTACCGTGAATCCAGGCTGGACTGTTGGGATGTAAGATACCTAAGAATTTCGAAGGCCAACAAATTAAATATTTGGCGCCCACCACTAAGATTAAATCTAGACTCACCTATAATTACATATGCCCAACCAGCGCCGTTGTGAAGGAAATGCGTGCCGCATAAGAAAGGTATGAATAGCCACTGGAATGGAAAGGTTTTGGTGAATATTGATCCCCACATTGGACCGGAAAAGTGTTGGTAAATATTGATACTACTCACTTGGACCGGAAAAGTCTTAGTAAACATTGATGTATCTGCGTTGGAAAAGTTTTAGTAAACATTGATGTATCTGCGTTGGAAAGGTTCTGGTAAATATTGATACTACTCACTGGACCGGAAAAGTCTTGGTAAACATTGATGTCTCTTCGTTGGAAAAGTCTTGGTAAACATTTGATGTCTCTGCGTTGGAAAGGTTTTGGTGAATATTGATCCCCACATTGGACCGGAAAAGCTTTGGTAAATATTGATGATACTCACTGGACCGGAAAAGCGCTGGTGAATATTGGTGTCTCCTCGTTGGAAAAGTGTTGGTAAATATTGATATCACCGCACCAGCAAGGCTTTGGTGAATGCGGGGGGTGGATGATGTTGCGCCGAGAAATTGCCGGTGATATTGATGCCCCAAGACTAGTACATTACATTTACTAGTAGGGTCAATGTATTATTCAGAGTCAGCTTTGGCTACAAATTTTGAAGACATGACAAAACTCACCTTTGTCTCGTACTCGTAACCCACCGCCTTTGACTTTCTTCAGCCTCCCAAGCCCTTCATCAGCATAATGTCCCAGTCTACCACAGTTCCAAACCGTATGGCGACTCGTGCTAAAAATGCTACTCAACATCCCGGACACATTGTGACTGCGGGTCGTGTAAAAAGACGTACCGTTGCTCAGAAAGCTGCTGATGACCAGCGTGAAAAAGAGGAAATGGAGGCAAGTGAAGCCGCTGTTCAGGAAGGTTATCAGCGTATTGCTACTTTGCAGGCAGATGAAGATGCTGCACGTGTTGATGCACCTAAGCCCAAGCGTCCCCGCGCTGTCTTCTTACTTGAGGGTCTTATGTGAAATCAGTGTAAAATGTAGTGACAATCACAACTACACTTAGATAAGACTAGAAGTTGCCAGCTCCTCAAGTTCATGGTCAACGGATTTTCTACTTCTCGGTTGATAACGTGTTGTTTGTGGGTGGTCAAAGAGTAAACAAGTTACCTTTTTGTCTGAAGAAACTATATGGACTGATTTCTGTGATTTTGTTGTGTATGAAAAATGATAGGTATGTTTCACCCTAATAGGTCATGTCTCAACCTATGAAAGTATGTCTCAACTTTGTCGTGTTCTCCTGTCTCGTATTTCTCTTCCTGTAAAAGAGAGATGTCCTTGATAAATATATGTAGAGCTTGGCTCAGTAGAGTAGTGATGAGTAACTTGGTTATTCTGGATAGCCTCCCTGTGGGCTCTTTAACCTAAAATTACTTTGTTGAAAATGATAGTACTTGCACCCTTACTATGTCTTGCCTTGATCTCACTCTCAGTTAGTGGGATAGGTTTAGAGTATAAGTTTTGTCTTAGTCTTACTTCAAGGCACTTGGTTTGCCTGCACTTTGACCATGTCTTGCCTGAATCTCACTCTCAGATTAGTGAATTAGGTTTAAAGTGGGAAGTTATCAATGTCTTCAAGGCACCAATGGCCTGCACTTATGTGTAAAGTGGGAAGCTATATTTTGCATGGGTGTAAAATGGGCTCCTTTTATACCTTTTTGGAGGCCAGATTACTAAGCATGATTCATCACATGGATTGGTAAGAATGTGCTTACAAATCCTACCATTTGGTGTGCTGAGTCAGCCTTTTTACTAAGTACATTATAAATACACTGTTATCTTACAAAGCATGATGAATCAAAGGTATGAGTCATCTCATGGATTGGTAAGGTGTGCTTACAAACCAAGCCTTTTGGTGAGCTGAGTCATCCTATTTACTAAGAAGATTATAAATACACTGTTATCTTACAAACCATGATAAATCAGTGACAAAACATGATGAGTCAGGCTTGAATCCTTACAAATCACCTCATTTCCCAGTCACATGACCTGATTACAAACATGATCAGTCAGCTAGTGAGAAAGTCTGATGAATAAGCCAAGGAAAATGGAAAGAAAGAGAAGGTTACAGAATAAAATAGAAATTCATAGAAATCCCCGTGTATGATACGAGAAATGAAACACGAGACATGAGACTTCAGAAACAGACTGATGAATCAATGAAAAATGATAGAATCACTTGGTGATATGGTAGGGTAAACCTTCCTTATCTTTTGTATAACACACATGTCATGGTATGGACTGCATACCATGCATGACAGCGCACGAGCTGCAAAAAGGGTGCAAAGGCCACAGAGACCTCAACATTAACCACAGATCTCGGGAAGCCTGGGGCAGGCGCAGAAATCGCTGCTGATAAGGTTGTTGCCACCAAAGGCAAGGCTGGTGGTGGGTGTGGAGGTAGAAAGGTAGCAGCCAGTGCTAATGTGGAACACCCTGCGAGTGGTGAAGAGTTGAACATGCCAGTGCCAGGGGCAACCAGGGGGAAAAAAAAATTCAAGCAGGTAGTGAGGGATGCGATTCAAGCAGTTGTAGACGCTGGTATCAGTATCAATGGATCAACGATAACAAAGGCACGTGATGGAGATAACACGTCTGATATGTGAGTGTCTTACCTTAACAGTCACAATGAAGCTCCTTCTGACTGAAACCGCACTTTTTTTCTTCAATCTTTCAATACTCAATGATGATGCTAAAAGCCCCAAAAAATTTGCACTCGCTGGACGTATCCCAGGTTGGAGGTCAACTATTCCGGCCACCATATCTGGGCCAGCCTCCAAGGCAAATCCATCTACTGGCATGTCTTCCATCCAGCGGTCCAACATATCCAGCTCCGCTCCCCTTTCTAAACTCACAAAGGGGAGCACTATGAGTAGCAACAGCGCACCCCCACTCACACCCATCAGTACTCCTGATGCCGAAGGCCACACAGGGTCTACTTACTCAAGTCTGTTTGCAGATGACGAGTTTGATGACGACGAGCCCTCAACAGCTTTTACGAACCAAGGATTTACGGTGAGTCTAATCCCATTTATATTCTAATTCAATGCAATTTTAACCCCACCACAGGGTATTCAAATTAGTTCCAAGGCCTTTGAGAAGGTGGTGCCTCTGAATGTTGCACATCACGACGCAATCCCGGTACCTGATCAGTTCGATGCCATCGAAAATTTCAACAATGACTTCCTCATGCATTCAGATATCGACAACGACTTCCTCACTGGCATGCATTCAGATATCGACGACAACTTTGGGGCAGATCCCATCGCGGCCGATTTTACACTGCCTACCTCCCTAGTAGACTACAATTCCGATTCCGACTCTGAGCTACATTCTTCAGCCCGTGAATCTGACCTCGAGCCCCCACCCCTCGCACAGAAACCCAACTCTCGTCGCCCTGTTTTAGCGGACTTCGGCTTGCAGCCAGCAAGTCAAAAGTGGAAACTGGCATATCTTGATGCAGACGACGACTTAATGACACCATCATCTGAAGTTGAATTTGTGGAGAGGCCCGATGCCATTATCCGAGTCAAGACCGAACCTACTGAACCAGTATCTCTGCACCGGCTGACGTCTGCGGTAGGCTTCTCATTCCTCATTAGTATGCTAACATTTTACTGACTATGATATGTAAGACTGGCGTCACTGCCACACTCAAAGCCCCTGCAGCAAAGCGGCTGAAGTCCTCCATTCCAGACACTCAGACCGCTACCCCTTGTACCAGCGCTGCGTCATCCAAGGCAACAAAGCCACCAGTGGAGGTCCTCCGTCGTTCTCTCTACAGGACGCGCCACCTTCCTGATGGATATTCGACGGGAAACAAGTGGAAGAGAGAGTTCGTCCCGACTGTCCTTCGCTGTGTTGGCGATCTCGAAGAAGTATGGACCATTACTGACATAGATTTATGCCATGTCCTGCAGTCAGTCTGGAATGGCGTCTACAAGGGTAAAATTCAACACACGGTCACTGTTGATGGGCCCGTTATCTCTGTGGTAGGTGCTTTTTTGGATGCTACTGAAATCTGATTGATTTTTTTTATTAGAGTCTCCAGCGGTTGTCGGATTGGCACAACGCCCTCTCCCAGTCTGCCCTCATTGTATACGCACTCTTCCTGATCTATCAGGACGATCTCACTACTGATGAGGACCGCCAAGACTTTTCACGCACCCTCATTAAGGACTATGCCTTCTTGTATGGGGAAATAACAGACGACGGAGAGAGGTTGTACCCATTCAAGTCTGATCTTATCTTGCAGGTCCTTGTGCACCACATGACTTCTTCGCTTAATGCCATCGACTTGACGCTGGATACTAATTCAGGCCTGGGGAAAGGCATTCTTTCTCTTGTCACGGCAGCAGTGTGTTTTTTTTATCTGCTCATATAGCTGGCTCATTCTCCGCGTTTCAGGTCGAACACGCTGTCAAGCTTTTGGCCGAGGGACGCATGATCTTGAGCGACATTGACACCACCCGCAGAGGCAGAGGCAAAGCTCCCCAGGCACATAACAAATCCACAGGCAAGGACAGCACTATTCCACTGGCGTTTTCAGATGCCAATTATGGCCAGATCACCCGGTCTTACTTAGCCGCTATCGAACATCAGCCAGAGTCGGTCCTTCTCGAGATCTCGGAGCTCGCACTGAGCATTGCCATGAAGAGGTCTGGCATGCCAACGGACATGAACGGCGAGGAATCTCAGGATGAGCGCGCTCTCATCTGCTAGATGCAAGTGGTGCGCTGTCCTTCATTTTATAGTCTAGCTCGCGGCTGACTATTATTTGTTATCAGTACTACTACTACTCTACTACTATGCACCCTCATTCTTCATGTGCTGTCTTGTCATCACCACCGCTACTGATATTAATATTGTCGTCATGCATCCCCTTCGTCACGCCGCATCTCAATTTCTCATTTTTCGCTCCATATTATGACCTTGCACTTAATCATACTTGGCAGTACTTGTTTTATACTTGCTTGCCCTTTTTTGCCTGTATCTTACTTTTCTGTGTACCGTTTAATTAGCTTGTCTGCTTGTCTAGCTTTAAATGCATTGTTTTCGTCATGTTTTCTCAAACCGAGTGTGAATTCAAGTACACGCAATTTTAATAAGGAGAAATAAGGTCACATGCTTGTGTCTACTTGCTACTACTTGCGCCGCAGTCCATTCTCTTGAGCAAGGGTGGAAAAAGGTAAAATAAGTACAAAAAAAGGTGAAACAAGAGGAAGGGGTCTACTTTCCGAGCTTGTGCAGCTTGTGACAAGTGGACATTACCTGTCCTTGTGCGCAGCTTGTCCGTCCTTCCGTGGGAAAATAAGTGGGACAAGTGACGGAAAAGGCAATCAAGCAATGTGAGAATTTACTGATGATGGTATTGGGTTGGATGGCTGTTGAATTGTTGCTGACGTCCGAAACCACATTTTGTTGGGATGGAGGATGTCGATGATATCGATGGGAGACGAGGACACGTCAGTTATGAAAAAGGAAGATAAATGATACCTACACGTTTGGACGGCACATTGAAGAATGCGAAAGACGGGGATAGCTGAAGATGACTAGAATGAAATTTGTCATCGACAGATATGATTCTATTATTATCCTGAGCTATACTTACTAGATGACGTTCACCAAGCGGGGGGCAGACATCAACGAGGGAGCGTAGTGGAAGGGGTTTCGGTGACAAGCAACGGCTGTACAGGTGAGCTGCGTCATATGGCTAGATTTTTATCTTAGATGTTTTGGTACCGTGCCACTACCCGCATCTCCTTTCTTGCCAGTTTTCCTCGCGATCCCAGACATTTATATCCAGCCATATAGTACTGTCATATGTATCAATTGATTGCGCGTGAATCGCCCCATTCACGCGTTCATGTGCATCTCTCAAATGTGGGAGGTGCCAACACGTACACTGATTATACCCTGAACTCTCGCACTGTACAGCCACGCGGACTGCACGTTGCTTGTCGAAGAAAAAAACAAATATGAGGAGCTTTCACACAGAATTCAACTGCGGGCCCGCAAGGTAAGAATTGCAGACGCAAGCCTGCATTTCCCAAATACATTAATGATTCAATCAAATCTTCCTCGGGGCATAAGGTATAAGTGATTTGGTCCGACTGCACGTTAATGGGTCAGAAACAATCAAACGAATATGGGACGCGATCACGCCTGCAAGAAGCGGCGCAATGGACCATAAACGGTATCACTTTGGTACCAGTTAAGATCGTTTTTGAATTGAGAATCCACGTCTTTAGACTTTGAGGCTGAACGACGGAAGACGACGGGAATGACGACAACCATCACATGTAGAAATAAACATGTGCTTCGTACATGCAACGTTCGGGTTTTACTAGCGAATGAATGAGGGAAGACCTGTGCTTTACGATCAAGTGCCAAGACACGTCAGATTTGAATGCGAAAACGATTGGACGGCGCGTTCAAGATGTGTGAATACATGAGAACGAAAGAAACCAAAGATCAGAAAGCCAAATATGAGTTACCCAACCTCCTTGATGATGGGGGGCAATATAATCCCTTCGACATGATGGGCATCAAGAACCTAGAAATCGAGCCATGCAAGTACCATGAGTGAATCAAGAATGCTAGTCGTCTTCTCCGCGCTCTAAAAATGTGACGGAGGAAGGGTGATCACTAACTGATTGTGAACCTACGGCGGCGCCTGCTGACGTCGTTCAGCAATGAGACTAGTTTTGGGTCAGCGAAATGAACTTGAAGAGGGACATGCAGACTTACGAATGTGGGAAGGATAGAGTGCAGATGGCGAGCGAGCATCGGGAATGAGGGTCAAGGGGAAACAGGATCTGTATAGCTGGTCAGTACGATTCTGCATACCGATGAGCCGGACCAAAAAGCTCATCATCGTAATGAATGCTAAGGGAAAGGAGGAGGGGCTCAAACTTACAAAGGCGTGAAGAGGATTGTGCTGCTCTTCTGCGATATCGGGAGGTGTTGCAGTTGGTATGCGGAGAAGAGAAGGGACAAAGAGAGAACGTAGGATATTGAACTATTGTTAGTAGATGCAATGAATGAGTGGAATATAGTAGAACGTACACGAGCCTGAGAAAGCCATGCAGGAAGTGTAGTAGACAATCACATCGAGACACTCTGCACGCGACCGCATTCAAATTGTTCACAGGAGCGTTGGTCTTCTGCGACTCGGGAGGTCATCGCATAGGGAGAAGTAGTAAAATTACACAGAATTAAACGTACATGACTAAGACACACACAAGACGCGTTGCACGTGACCGCGTTCACGTCAAGTTCAAATCAACTCTTCCTCAGATCCTGGTATTCATAAATTTTCTCAGAGTCTGCGCAGTGCGGCGTATGTTGCTACAACAACTTCGACTCTACTAGGATAATATCAAGGACCTTGTCGATCGTCTCCAGCTTCGCAGTCAGTCACAACAACTACGTTCCGGGGAAGACCATTTACGCCGCTCAATCGATGTCACATAGTTTTTATGGCAGTTCTTTTCCTTTCATATGTCAAGACCCATTCATACGCCACCAGTGGTTGAAGTCGTAGTCCTTACGCGAGTTTACTGTAACGTGGATCATCTCATCTCTCGTTCTTGGTTTGATAATCTGAGACTTACAACGTCTTGCTGCTCCAAATTACCAGAATACAGGAAAGACGACGACACTCGACGTCCGCCTATAGAGTAGCCTGCCATATCGCAGGACACAGCCTAAACAGCACATGGTTCGAATTAGTTGACATTGGTTCGTTCTCAGACGTACTGCATTCGTGCAAAGTGTACTTTTGCTCCTACTCATGCTGGTCTTATGGCAGGCTGAGGATACCTTTGCCGCGGCGAAGACGCTTGGAGCGTATTGAACAACTCCACCTGGAACGCGCAACCAGTAACGTTCATGATGGCGGGGCTCACATTTGTAGTCAGCTCAATGTACACTCATCTACCTGCAAACAATGATTTATAACTTCTGTACAGACTACGTCTGACATTACCAGAATATGCTGACTCTGTGCTCATGCATGTAGCCGACTGAATGGAGAAGTGTCCATGAGCCTGCTGGTAAGTGACCGTTGAACACCAATGGGATCGAGCTTCTATTCCCTGCCTTCCTTCCGAGCAATGAGAGAAGATACTGAGACGATGACGGTTATCAATCTACCAGTGAGTCATCACGCACTACGCGGGTGGTACATATTCATGATAGGATATCCCCAAAGATGAGTTCCTGAACACACGGACTTCGTGGCATTTGCTGGTGATACGGCAGGATTTGGCCGCTGTTCCACCACAAACCATCTGCACAGGTCGTGCGGTACTGCACCATGACACCAGAATGGGAAAAGTATCACAGCAAGGTAGTGCGTGCATAGAAAGTTCTGGAAGAACGTGTCATCTGCAAAAAACGGTTCTGTGATATGGACTCATCGATTTCGGTTGTGTGCACTACCCTCATTGTTGGCATCTTCAGGTTGAACTCATGCCAAAAAGTGGAGTAGACTGGTGCAAGCGCATAAACTCTTCCTCTCATTCGCACCAACTCGTCGTGTGCGGCTTCCGCTGTAACGCTGATCAAGCGTCCGTTCAGCATGTCTCAGGATCGCGTTCAATGCTATCTGTGAGTAAACATGTTCTAGGTACCTGTGATTAATGCAGCGGTCACGATCAAGCTGGCAAGGTTCTGCTCCCCATCACTCACACCAGTCAATACCCTGGCTCTGGCCCATCCTCAGCCACACGTCACATTCGACGATGCTCATCTGCTACCCACATAACCAAACACATTCCAGAAGCAAGCGTGTCAAGTGACTGGCAACAGTGACCTTCACGTTCGATAATGAAACTAGGGAGGTAGTGATCAGATTGAATGTGGTGCGAAAGACGACTTGTAAGCATTGAAAGCACGATGATAGTTCTTGTATAAACAGGCTCGCCAGTAACTACATGAAGCTTTCACTCACGCTTCGTGGTGCTGGAATTCTGTCCCTTGATTCTGCCCCTTGTTAGAAGCTGGAGGTAGAAATGTCAGAATCAAATAACTGAGCTCAACACAAACATGCCTACACGAAGCGGTAGTCTCAAATGGAAACAGGACTTGACAATGATATTGGGCTGGGAATTGTTGTGTTGACTTTCGATGCGACCAACATGTTGTCCACGATTAACATTGTCGCTATTTATACTGTGCATGTGGATGTTTCCCTCTCAAGGTCGTATGTGACTGACTATGATGCGTAGGCCCAGCCTATACAAATATTGAGCATTGAGCATCCCGATTCCTGCGTCCAAGGTATGCCTGTCCATATGATACCTTGATGACAGGCGATCAGCGTTGAGGCAGACTGCGGGTCTAGGACACGCACTGGCGAGTTGTTCTCTCTGAGCGTAGGGACTGCTGTTCACTCTGTCGTAATGTTGCCAGATAGAAAAGCTCGTGCGCTATTCGGGTGTTGAATCTGTAGTTTGTCAATTACTAAACAAATTAATTTATTGTCGATATCCAGCACGACTCGCAACACCTCTATTCTCTTTGAGGTTTGTTGTGCATGGCACGCCGTGGCGCACGGCTGGAGTTGGATTTATCTCGCAAGTCACATCTTGGGTGGATAAACAGCATAATCAATAGTTAGATTGAAAGCTGCATGTATTGAACCTATAAAATACGTGCAATACGTGATGGTGGCATTAAATATGCCCACTCCTTGGTAGATGTCGTTGGGCAGAGACTTTGTGTGGTGGAATCGTGTCTTGAGAATGCTGATTGGAAAGATAAACGGTCCAATACAGAGCACAGGAGAAGTTCCTACCGTGGCTGGAGAGTTTGTCGAAAGGCGGAAGGTAGTACTTCATGGAGAGTGATAAGCGTTGCAAGTGTGGGTTGAGGAGATGGAGGGCAAGTTCAGAGTGGTAGGCGGGACGCACCATGTTCAGGAGTGTTAGGTTGGACCCTGATGGGGATTTCGGTGCGGGAGAGGGGAGGGGTGAGGTCGTTGATTGGGACTTATTTGACTGGGGGTTGTGTTAATATGTCTGTGTACGGAATGAATTGGAAGAGGGGAACGTACCTGCAGAACAATAGAGGACTGTGGGCTCCATGAAATTGAGAGTTTAGACTCGAGATGATCAACGGAGGAAATGGTGATCAAAGATGTTCTCTCCGTCATCTCCACGAGCGACTAAGTTCGACGGCTGAGAAGAAGAATGAAAAGATATTATTGGTATACAGACCGTGGCAGGGTACAGGTCCGGAAGAGAGAACTGGATCTGAAGTCTGTAGCGCAAAGAGACTAATAATGAGCATCGACTCACCATGATCCATGTATTCGCCAGCCGAATTTTCATCATCTAAGTTATCACAGTGTAGTCTCAGTTGGGATGGCCGCTGCACTCCCCGCTGGCATCCGTCTTCTCGCATACTGCCTTATGCTTCTCAATCTACGCCGTGACCATCAGCAAGGAACTGGGAGAACACGTGGAAGTGTTTGTTTGGCGGCTGCACGAAGGGAATGAAGGGGCTTGATAAGGATGAGCACATGAATAAGATGGGGCTGGTATTCGGTGATAGAATCGGGAGGTGGTCGAATGTGATAATGAGAGGAAACGAATAGAGAGAACGGGATGATCGACTACGGGGGAGTGAAGTATACGCGGGGAAGTCAATAGGAAGGGAAGGGAATTGCGTTGAACGAAGACGGGGTATGTAACCCCGTGAAAGAATTGATTCCAAGGATGATGCGAAGAAGCCTTTATCGGTAGATGGGAGTCGACACGAGGCACCTAGGTCCATAATTCGAGGAGATTTGTTGGTGAGTGACGAAGTTTGTTAAAGTTCATACGCGTTTTCTCAAGATCTCGAGACGAGCTGCACGTGACCACGTTCATGTTCACGTCAAGCCGTTTGTTAGTACTTGCTATAGTCTATACTACTAGTATAGTACCTGCAGCTGGTGAATGACCGGGACCTTTGTCCTTGCCATACTGCGCAGCATGAGTACCACTCCACCGGCGCTTTGCACCCAACAACGGTCAGGTTTCTCGATGCCGTCCTTTTGTCCGATCAACCCACCTCAGCCATCGATAACATTCCATGCATATCGACGATATATCAGTCCAGCCAATCGATAGTGGGCGCTTCCGAACGCGTGTTCGTCGTTTGTATAAATATCCTCTGCGCGAACATGCGACAGCCGCCTGTTCACCCTGCGTGCTATCCACCACCTTCCTCGTTCCCTTTTGCACCAAAAAATCTCATATTCAACCTCGTCCTTCCAACCTATGACTGAAAATAATCCTCCTTGGAAGAAACGCTTGAGTCGGTTGAAACTATGTCGTTCAGACTCTGATTTGTCAGGGGGGAGAGGCAGGAGGATAACCAGTGATGTATGGACTTTCGTCTTTATAACCACATTTTGTTTCTAATTAATACAGCCGTCCTCTCTCCCGTCTTCGAGGACTGCATCTCGCTGCCGGATTTCCAAGTTCATCGGCAAGTTCACCAACCGTTCTGCTTCCAGCGCTCGACGTTCTCCCAACCCTGAAACCACGGCTGCAATTTCCACTCCACAGGATATCCAGCCCCTCGAGTCAATCAAGGTGTGTGAAATCTTAACTCCGTGCACGCCCGTGTGCGATGATTGCTGCTAATTATTGCTGCAGGATCCTTCACCACCCATTGCTCGCACTCTCGAACCAAATCACGACCAGTCTTTAAATCTAGGCATTACCAAGGTGAGTTTGAGCAGCCTTGTCTCCCTCTTTCGATAATATAATAATGCCTGTAACCAGGCAGAATCGCCGCCTGATGTGAAACTTGTGATAGAAACGCTCGCGCATGCCCAAACAGGTGTCGCAGGCATTGGCCATGTCACAACAATTGCCCAACATACATCTTCAGCGGCCAACAACTTACAGTCTGTTTCCGATACGGTCGACTCATTCTCCGCGTTGCTTGGACCCTTGAAGGTGTTCAACTCCATTGCTAATGGCATTGCCGACGTACGGGCATCTATCTCTGTGTTGTACGCAACTAATACTCATATGTAGGTCCATCCCTACGCGAAGGTGGCATTGAGCATCTTCACTTGCGCGTCCAAGGTGAATTTCTTTTAATATTATTACCTTGAGAAGTTCACGCAGTCATTCATCACAGATGATTCTCGATCAGGCAGACCGCGATGACGCCGTCTCCCGTCTGCTCTCAAAGCTCTCTGAAGTCTACACCTTCATCACGGAAGAGGAGGAATTGCCCAAGTTGAAATCCATGCTGGCGGTATATGGGAAGATAGCCCAGCAAACACTGGAATGTGCTGATTTTATCAGCCATTACTCTGAGACGAAGAGCGCCTGTGAGTCGATCCCGCCGCTTCTTCTCCTGACACTCAATGTCTCTTGCACAGGGATAAGGCTCGGAAAGAACATTTTCGACGAAACGGATACCACGATCAAGAGCTACAACAATGTTTTCGACAGCCTCATGCAGCAATTCCGGGATCGAGCCGTTCGAGACACCGTTGTCACGGTCCACCGCATGGGTAAGTGTTGATTTTCAGGTCTCGTTGAGCATGATTTGACATTTGATGATTCGTAGCCGAGAGTCTGGACCTCATCGGCATGGAGTGCGCAGCGGGTACCGGAGTCGACATGTCTAAATGTTGTCTGCCAGATACTCGACAAGACCTTTTGACTGATATCAAGGATTGGATCGGCAGCACCGAAGAGGGCGTACCAAGCGTCTTATGGCTGTCTGGCCCTGCAGGCAAGGGCAAATCAGCCGTTGCCCACACGATCGCCAACTGGCATACTGAGCGTGGCGGTCTCGGGTCGTGTTTCTGCTTCGATCGCACGCAGGAAGCAGATCGCCGCCAGGACAAGATATTCAGGACCATCGCAAACGACTTGGCAGATTGCAACCCTATCGTGCGGCGAGCCTTGGCGCAAGCCGTTCATGATAAGAACGGACTCAAACGCACCCCAGACCTCACAAGGCAATGGCGGGAATTAGTTGTAGGACCAACAAGCACAGCGTCAGAAGCCATGGCTGCACCCGTCCTGATGGTGATCGATGCGTTAGATGAGAGCGGCCCAGCAAAGTCCCGGGAACAAATTCTTCGTCTGCTTGCTGGGGAGCCAAACGCCTTTCCTTCCCAGCTATCCAACATCCCAGCACACTTCCGTATTATCATCACTTCCCGTCCACTGGAGGATATTCGCGAAGCCCTGGGCACTGCATCACATGTTCGTCGTGTTTCCATGGATGACATCTCGCCTGTGTCCGCAGAACGTGATATCCAGCTCTACATCTCCACCAAACTAGCAGGCCCGGACAGTCCGTTCGATGATGGGCACTTCAAGACACTTGCTCAGAAATCCGACGGCTTGTTTGAATGGGCTCGTCTGGCCTGCGAGTATATTAAGAGCACCAACATCGTGAGCCGGGGCCCGATGCCCCTTTTCCGCGCTATTTCTGAAACGTCCGCCAAAGGAGTATATCTATTGGATGAGATGTACCAACTCATCTTGGGAGATATCATGCCAAAGCTCAGGCACCAGGATTCGATCCCTATCTTTCAGTCTGTCATGGGTCAAATTCTTGCATCATCGGAACCACTTCCCATCACTGTGTTGAACGCAATGCGGCAGTATTTCCCATGCAAAGATGACCGGTACGACGTGAACTTGCTGATGGGGAAGCTCGGCTCCCTTGTCTCTGGCACCTCGGATTCTCATACTCCCATACGTCCCCTTCACACGTCATTCTACGACTTCCTCACAGACAAATCGCGGAGCCAAGACTTCTTCGTTGATACGTCATCGGTACAGAGCGACCTTGCCTTCGCCTCCCTTCGGGTCATGGACTCGAAGCGCGGACTTCGCTTCAATATCTGCGCCTTGGAAAATTCGTACTTGCCTAATTCCGCTGTCCCTGACTTGGAGAAACGAGTAAAAAAGTCCATTTCGGCCGAGCTATCATACTCGTGTCGATTCTGGGGGACTCACGTGGCAGCGGCATCCTTCGAAGCAACACTCGCCAAGGAAATCGAAGCTTTCTTCGATGGAGAGCGCCTCTTGTGGTGGTTGGAAACACTGTCTCTGATGAAAAGCCTCGGCGGCTCTGTAGACGCACTCTTGTCTATCGTAGGATGGGTTGCAGTGCGTGTCTCAAGTTTATTCTTCGTGTAATAGATTCTTATGAGTGGTGGGGTGATCATAGGGTGATGCCGAGTACACGCATATCGGCGACGCTGCCAGGGATACGCTGCGCTTCGTTCGAACCTTCGCGTCCACCATTCTACGCAGCACTCCCCATTTATACCTTTCCGCCCTGCCTTTCGCTCCAACTCAGTCGAGAATATTTCGCCGGTTCGCCGCAAATTTTCCTTGCACCCCGCGCGTTGTTGCTGGCCATGTCGTAAATTGGCCTCAGATGGAAAAGATACTCCACGCGAATCACCGGGTTTGCTCAGTTGCAATGTCGCCAGACGGAAAACGCATCGCGTGTGGTTTAGAGGACGGAACGATCCAGGTGTGGGATACGGAGACTGGCGAGGCATTGTGTGCCCCTCTCCAAGGCCATGCTTTCGTGGTTACATCTGTGACATTCTCGCGGGATGGCCATCGCATCGTGTCAGGTTCATGGGACAAGACAATCCGGGTGTGGGATGCGGAAACTGGCAAGGCATTGGTTGCTCCCCTCCGAGGGCACACCAACTGGGTCACGTCTGTCGCCATCTCGCCGAATGGAAATCACATCGTATCTGGTTCTCAGGACAAAACAATCCGGGTGTGGGATATAGGAACTGGCGTGGTATTAGGATCCCCTCTCAAAGGGCATACTAGCCCTGTTACATCTGTCGCAATCTCACCGAACGGAAATCATATTGTGTCCGGCTCAGGGGACGTGACCATCAGGGTGTGGGATCTGAAAACTGGCAAGGCATTAGGGGTTCCTCTCCGAGGGCACACTCACTGGGTTCAGTCTGTTGCAATTTCACCAGATGGGAAACACATTGTGTCCGGTTCAGATGACAAGACGATCCGGGTGTGGGATATGAAGACTCGCGAGGCATTTGGTGCCCCTCTTCGAGGTCACACTGCCTCTGTTGAATCTGTCACAATCTCGTCGGATGGACAGCGCATCGTGTCCGGTTCAAAAGACCAGACGATCCGAGTGTGGGATATGAAGACTGGCGAAGCATTAGGATCCCCTCTCCAAAGCTCTAGCTTTGTTCAGTCTGTTGCCATCTCGCAGGATGGAAAACGCATAGTGTCTGGTTCGGCTGACGAGACGATCCGGGTGTGGGATGCCGACGTGATTACGGACAAGGCATTGGTTGCTGCCCTCCAAAGCCACACTGACTCCGTCAACTCTGTCGCAATCTCGCCGGATGGGAAGCGCATAGTGTCCGGTTCAAGTGACAAGACAGTCCGGATGTGGGATATGGGGACTGGCAAGGCCTTGACCGCCCCTCTCAAAGGACACTCTAGGGAGGTTCTGTCCGTCGCAATCTCGGGAGATGGACATCGTATTGTTTCCGGTTCAGATGACAAGACCGTCCGGATGTGGGATATGGGGACTGGCGAGGCATTGAGTGCGCCTCTCCTAGGACACACTAAGGCCATTACCTCTGTTGCAATCTCGCTGGATGGACGCCGGATCGTGTCTGGTTCAGATGACCAGACGGTTCGGGTGTGGGATGTGGAGGCTGGCGAGGTATCGGGTCACCCTCTCGAATCGCACTCTAACCGGGTTTGGTCCGTTGCAATTTCATCAGACGGAAATTCCATAGTGTCTGGTTCAGGTGACGAAATTCAGGTGTGGGATATGGGGACTGGCAAGGCCTCGAGTGCCCGTATACAAGGCTACCCTGCTTCTGTCCTCTCTGTCGCAATCTCGCCGGATAGCCGTCGCATCGTGTCTGGCTTAGGCGACACCATCCGGGTGTGGGATATGGGGACTGTCGAGCCATTGGGTGCTCTCCAAGGCCACACTGCCTTCGTTAGATCTGTTGCAATCTCATCAGATGGAAATCACATCGTGTCCGGTTCAAATGACAGGACGATCCAGGTGTGGGATATGGCAACTGGCGAGGCAGTGGGTGCCCCTTTCCGAGGGCACACTAACTCCGTTAAGTCAGTTGCAATCTCGCCCGATGGCAAACACATCGTGTCTGGGTCAGACGACAAAACCATCCGGGTATGGGATATAGAATTTCTCAACCAGAACCACCCTTCCGCGCCTGCAATATGTCTTTCACCTAACAAAACCCACGCTCTTCATTCTGCCTCCTCCTTTCTCCAAGACTCTTCCACCCCAGCCTCTGTCACCGCGAACGAGGACGGATGGGTTGTCGGTCCCGAAGGACAGCTTCTCCTCTGGATCCCGCTTAATTTTCACCCGCTCATGTATTACCCCGGCAACACACTGGTGATCCCCAATCACGCCTCGCAATTCGATTTGAGTTGTCTCGCGCATGGCACGTCGTGGCACGAGTGTCGGACGCAGGAGGCAGTGTCATCTTCGTGATAAAGATCTGTCGGTCACGCCATGGGCATGTTCTTTGTTATTTGACTGAAGATTATGATTCTACACAGATTTCATATGACACATATTTGCCTTGTTGCTGGACTTCGTTATGACTTCGTTTTGCTTCATTGGCTACTAACACCATAATCATGTCCTGCAGAACATTTGCAAAGTTCGAATTGACTATATTTCCATACTCTTCTCTCCTCGTTACTCTATCTCTAGACTTGCTTTCCCGTTTATTATCTGCTGGATCAGCCGTAAAATTACAAATTGACTTGAGCTTGAACCACGTCTCTCGAGAACGGTCATGTTGCCCGAATCAGAACCATTCTCACCATTTCTACTCTCGCCTGAATATGTCACTCACTAACCTCCTTCATCCCTTGAACGCACTCCCAACAGCCATAGATATGACCCATACGACACTGGACAAAGACTACTCGCGAGCAGCTTAGGGCAAACGAGGCCGTCTGCTGGTCCGCAATCAGCCTCTCCCATGATTATTGTTGAACAACTCACTGACGATGTGCGCACATGTCAAGCAGGGTGGGAGGGAGAGCTAGACGGTGGGGATCGGGGAGGAAGTGAAGCGCACAGGAGGCCATCTGTGAGCAGGAGAAGGCGAAGACAAAAAGGTGTCAAGTAGGATGGTGTGCTTTGGGCGTCGACCAGCGCTTGGAGGTTCGTTCCTGTAAGAAAATAATGGTTGTTATATGATACGTCAAGACGGGGTGCAGAGCTGCGAGATGAGACCAATTGCCGTCACACATATTTCTGAAGCACAGGCTCTCCATCATGGTGTTTAGCCACGCCTACTTCAAAGGTTAGTGGTGTAGCAACGTGTGGTGATCAAGTCAGCTTTCGATCTCGATAAGGAGCACAGTGGCATAGCAGGGTGGCTGCCGTGTTCGATTGGTGCGAGGGCACGCTACGACAGATCTAGATCACGTCTGGACAGTAAATTTGTTGGAAAGGGCAATCACGATGGTATCGGCTCGTTCTCGTCCCTATAATGTGAACGATACTTATCCCTGCAAGCATATCATTAGCCTCCGTACACTACAACTAGAAGCAACAGTGAAAGACGACCTACTTACATCAGTGGTATGTGGTCCTGCTGCAAAACGGCACTTTGAGAACATGGGTTACACGGAGGAGGACCTTAAGCCGTTCACTAGGGCACGCGTTCCCAGAATTCTCGAGTCCATCCTCAATCGGCTGAGAATGTTGCCTGTGGGATGGAAAGGCGAGGGAAACGAGCTCTTGTTGGCAGATGGTGAATCGCAAGCCCGCGAGGCAGGAATAGCCCGTATTTCTAGATGTGCTATAGATGGAAGGGATCAGTAATTTGGTCCTGATTAGAAGCTAGCGACCGCAGCGTCTGAAAAAGAAGGGGAAGGTAGAATGAAATTTGTCATCGAAAACTATGAATCTATTATTATCCTGGGCTATACTTAGACGACGTTCAACAGCGTTCAGCTCAAACATCGATCCAAGTCATTCAACCCAAGCGGGCGGCAGAGCATCAACGAGGGAGCGTAGTGGAGGGGGTTTCGGTGACAAGCCACGGCTGTCACGCACTAGGTGAGCTGTATCATATGGCTGCTATATTTTCATCTACATCCTACGATCTATCACTGAAATCTAGATGTTTTTGATACTGTGCGTGACGTACGGCCACCACCCACTGATCTCGTTTCTTGCTGGCACGCGCAATCAAGTTATAAATATGACAGTATGTCATCCAGCCCTGCAATGTACACACGTAGTTCTGTTCAACTCAATGCTTTGACCTCGCTTTGAACTCCCGAACCCCTTTATCTTAAACTACTATGCTTTTGGTGGATCTCTGGTCAGAGTGACCAAACGCATTCCGTGGTTACATATGATGGACTATCGGGGTGTGGAGTGTATGTGGGGAAGCCAATAGGAAGGGAAGGTAATTGTGCTGGACGAAGACGGCAGATGTAACCCCGCGAAAGACGCCATTCGAAGGTTGATGAGAAGAGACCCTTATATGTTGTTGGTAGGGATTTTGACACGCGGGGTGCAGGTCCAGAATATTCGAAGAGATCTAGAGGGTCAAGTTTATACTGAAGATGAACTTGAAGCACTTTCCAAATCAATAATACCGATCATCGACCTCCTCAAGTCACTGGGCTGCAGATCTTGTGTCGCATGCAGAGGAGCTTTAGAAAGAGACCACAGTAAGTCTTGCTAATCCCGTTATCGTATCCAAGCACTTACTCTAGACAGAGATGCCAGTGGCTTAGCGCGAGTCGTTACGCTCTCGAGACCACTCATGTCTTCAACCGCCAAGGCAAAGACCACCAAGCTCAGTGAGTGTCCCTCTGTTCTCGACCTGTCATATATTCTCAATGTTTACTGTGTAGTCCGCACGCTTCTTAACCACTTCGACTCCATCCCTAAACTCAATTTGATGTCCTAACCGACAATATTGAGTGGTCAAAGCGCGAAAGCGCATATTCTTTAGCACAGCTTAGAAATTCGTCTTTTTCCCTGTAAGAACCACTCCCTCTTCTTATGACGATGCTTATTATTGGTACAGGCAACTTCAAGCACTGCAGTACAAGCTAGCCTTAGCGCGGATCGACGCACTCTTGACAGAGTTAAAAAGGCTTGATGATAAGATGATTCTCCGAAGTACACCTGCTCGAGAGCCGCGTCTACCGTGGCATTAGAAACCTCTCGAAGGCCAAGGTTATTCCTTCAGTCGTTGTCCCAGTTTATCCATTTTGTGCTCTTACGTCCGTCGAATGTATATGCTGCCATCACTTCCTCCAGGACTGCTAACTCGATATACTGTCCTCATCTTCACCCAGCGTTAGACCTCCAGTCCGGCATGCCGAGGACAAGGATTACACTACCACATACTCATACTCATACTTTTATGAAACTTTCGAGAACATATCATCGCAGGATGACCCAGCAGCGCTGAACACCCTCAAGTACATACTTTTGTGCAAGGTCATGTTTGAATATGGTGCGTTGTCACTGATATTCATTTGTTAGTCGTTCTTAATGTGCGTTCCAGCCCGAAGATGTAACATCACTCCTCTCCATCAAGCTCGCGGGATCGAGAATATGCATGCCATAGCGCTTGCACATCAGAACCGGAACCTGGCGGATTTCGAGAATGTCCTTCGGGACTTCAAACACGGTATGTTAGGCTCAGCTCACACAACACATTACTGACTTCTTATCGCTTCATAGAACTCTTGTCAAACCCTACCATTCGCTTGCATCTTGCAGCGCTTTATGACACCCTTCTCTAGCAGAGCCTCCTGCCCATTGTTGAGCCAAACAGGTCGGGCAAGGACGGCAGGACGTTGAGGCCAAGTGCGTGTTATACCTTTTCTCTGAAATAACAATAGCTGATGTCGTATTCCAGGCTATCGCAGATGATCTTGGACAAGGTGTTCCACGGCGTGCTAGATCAGGGAGGAGGGTGCCTAATCGTATTCGATGATCTAGAAGCAGATGTGGGTTTTTTCTGCCACTCATCTTTCAGAACACGTAGTATGGAGCAGCAATCGGGACTCTGGAGCAGGTTAGCAAGGTTGTGGATTCGTTGTATGCCAAAGTCCATCCATTCATTGTTTTTGGCCGCTGTTTTGTGCTCATGAATCTCATTCAGACTGTTAAGATTGCATAGACGTAGTTGTTTATGTGACATCCTTTCTATAGGTGAAACTCGATATAATGCATATAACTAAGAGGACGAAACGGCCTCACTGTCAAGGATAGATTCCGTGTCTGCGCTCACACTCACTAACCACGTCGTCACGCTGATATGAACAATATGTAAGTGGATATCACGGCCTGAGCTCGTGTCATTCTCGTATACATAAATATAGTCCAGAGGTATTGTTAGAAGAGATCATCATGTATTTGAATACCTGCCGCGATGGGATAACCACCGGTGCTGGGGATCAAGGTGAATATCACATGCAGGCCCACTTCGTGGATCGCCAATAGATCCATGTTCGTGTGCGCATTATCAAGAGCAGCCAGCTATACTTGCAGTTCCACGTCTCGGAGTATTTTCGGTGGACGACTCTGCTACTTGGGTGGACGACCAGGGAGCGAGGCGTCTGCTTCAGAAACAGGCAGATGACGTGGAAGGAATGTGGCTGATATACAGCGTCAAGGAAGAGCCGCAGCAGCTGCGAAGACGAAGACAAAAGCTAAACCTAGACTTGGTGCAACGTAGAAGTTAGATTCCTCATGTTTACTCATGCCTTGTTCAAGGACTGGAATGGTGTCCTCGAGACTCGGAATTGCTTGTAGAAATGTGCGTACATGTCGTCAAACACGTTGTTCTCTTTCGATGGATGTCTCTACTACTTGGGTGGAGGACCAGGAAGCGAGCGTCTGCTTCAGAAGCGGGCAGATGATGTGGAAGGAATTTAGCTTGTATACGGCGTTAAGGAGGAGTCGCGGCGGCGAAGACGGAGACGGAGGCTTAACCTAGACTTGAACTATCAAAGGAGGGCGGCATCGCGGATGACGATAAGCAGAAAAAAAATTAAATCTGCATTCAGCCGCCTTCTGTATTAGTGGTGAAGATGTCCTAAAGAATGATTGGACCAAGGTATTGGATAGTTTCAAGCACAAGAAAGGCGGTCATGGAAGGAGTTGAATGTAGCTTGAAAGCAAGCTGCCCATGCCGGCATGATGTGGAGAAACGATACCTGTACTTTGTCGATTGAAGCCTTGATAGTGAGCACTTGTTAATGGATCCCCTTTGGTGTAGGACACATTGCACGTGGAGGTGGTTTATTTGCAGTTGAGGGTGGTCACCTGCGCTGTGCGGAACTACGCTCGATGCCTCGTTGACTAATATTTGCCCTTCCACGCACACGACAAGACGTCTTCCGGAAAGGCAAAGATATCCTGATCAGCGTAAGGAAGGGAGCGATCAGATTTCTTGGGAAGAGAAGTTGAATGCGGTGCAAATGATGCGTATCAGCTATGTGGAATTTTCACTCGGTGACCCTTATTGTCCCTTGCTGCATGCTGTCAAACACGCACAAATAAAGGCGGGCAAGCGCTCAAGGCTGTCGGCGGACCATTCAGCTATTACTGACTAGTCGGTTTGTGGTGGTGAATGATCTCAAGTTGTCCTCCTGGTATCTGTGCACACTCGTGATTATCGCTCGCAGGCACAATACTTGCAAAGCACGATGGTCAGGTTTCCAGTCGATGCGACCTTTTGTCCCATTAACCCAACTCGGGCGCATCAATAACGTTCTGATATTAATAGTCTGATGGCGGCCAATCGATGATGGGCGCTAACTAGCGCGTGTTTTGCTGTTCATCATCTTCCTCCCTTTTGAGACTCATACTCAGTCTCCTCCCAACTTACTCGATGAGTGAAAACAATCCTCCTGGGAAGAAGCGCTGGGAGTGGCTGAAGCTGAAGCCAAGTCGTTCAGACCCTCATTTACTAAAGGAGAGGCCAACCAGTGATGTATGGACTGTCAACTTTACAAGTTCGCCACGTTTCTAATGTTTATAGACATCCTCTCTCCCGCCTTTGAGCAATGGATCTCGCGAACGATCCCCAGGGTTAGCTCGCAAAGTCTTTGGCAAGGTGACCAAACCCTTCTCTCCAAGCGCTCCACAGTCTTCCAACCCCACGGGTGCGAGTTCCAGCGCGAATATCCAACCTGTACCGGTACAGTCAATCGAGGTATGTGAACCCTCGGCTCTGAGTATGCCCATGTGCCAGGATTGCTACTAATTTGCCCTACAGGATCCTTCACCACTCATCGTTGCCACTTCCGAACCGAATATTGAGCAATCATCCAATCCAGGCATTGCAAAGGTAACTTTGAGCGACCTTGTCTCCCTCTTTCGATCAAGCACTAACATCTCTAATAAGGCCGAACAACCTGACCAGAAGCTTGTGAATGAAAGAATCACCGATGCCACCAACGTTTTTGCAGGCATCGGCCATGTCCCAGCAATCGCCCAAAATACCACATCAGCGGCCAACAACTTACAGTCTGTTTCCGATACGGTCGACACATTCTCCGCATTGCTTGGACCATTGAAGGTGTTCAATTCCATTGCTAGTGGCATTGCCGATGTATGGGGATCTGTCTCTGCTTTGTACTTAATTAACATCTTTATGTAGGTCCATCCCTACGCGAAGGTAGCGTTAAGCATCTTCACTTGCGCGTCCAAGGTAGATTTCTTTCAATATCATTACCTTCAGAAGTTGATGGAGTCATTCGTCGCAGATGATTCTCGATCAGGCAGACCGCGATGACGCTATCTCCCGTCTGCTCTCAAAAATCTCTGAAGTCTACACCTTCATCACAGAAGAGGAGGAATTGCCCAAGTTGCAATCCATGCTCGCGGTATATGGGAAGATAGCCCAGCAAACACTGGAGTGCGCTGATTTTATCACACATTACTCTGAGACGAAGAGCGTCTGTGAGTCGATCCCGCCGCTTCTTCTCCTGACACTCAATGTTTTTTGCACAGGGATAAGGCTTGGAAAGAACATCTTCGACGAAACGGATACCACGATCAAGAGCTACAACAATGTTTTCGACAGCCTCATGCAGCAATTTCGAGACCAAGCCGTTCGAGACACCGTTGTCACAGTCCACCGCATGGGTAAGAGTCGAGTTCAAAGTCTCGTTGAGCATGATTTGACATTTGATGATTCGTAGCCGAGAGTCTGGACCTCAGCGGTATGGAGTGCGCAGCGGGTGCAGGAGTCAACATGTCTAAATGTTGTCTGCCAGACACACGACAAGACCTTTTGACTGATATCAAGGATTGGATCGGCAGCACCGAAGAGGGCGTACCAAGCGTCTTATGGCTGTCTGGCCCTGCAGGCAAGGGCAAATCAGCCGTTGCCCACACGATTGCCAACTGGCATGATGAGCGTGGCGGTCTAGGTTCCTGTTTCTGCTTCGATCGCACGCAGGAAGCAGATCGCCGCCAGGACAAAATATTCACGACTATCGCAAACGACTTGGCAGATTGCAACCCTATCGTGCGGCGAGCCTTGGCGCAAGCCGTTCATGATAAGAACAAACTTAAACGCACCCCAGACCTCACAAGGCAATGGCAGGAATTAGTTGTAGGACCAACAAGCACAGCGTCAGAAGCCATGGTTGCACCCGTCCTGATGGTCATCGATGCGTTAGATGAGAGCGGCTCAGCAAAGTCCCGGGAACAAATTCTTCGTCTGCTTTCTGGGGAGCCAAACACCTCTCCTTCCCACCTATCCAACATCCCAGCACACTTCCGTATTCTTATCACTTCCCGTCCACTGGAGGATATTTGCGATGCCCTGGGCACCGCATCACATGTTCGTCGCATCTCCATGGATGACATCTCGCCTGTGTCCGCAGAACGTGATATCCAGCTCTACATCTCCACCAAGCTAGCAGGCCCGCGCAGTCCGTTTGATGATGGGCACTTCAAGACCCTTGCTCAGAAATCTGATGGCTTGTTTGAGTGGGCTCGTCTGGCCTGCGAGTATATCAAGAGCACGAACATTGTGAGCCGGGGCCCGATGCCTCGTTTTCGCGCTATTTCTGAAACGTCCGCCAAAGGAGTTTATCTGTTAGATGAGATGTACCAACACATCTTGGCAGATGTCATGCCAAAGTACACGCACGAGGAATCGATCCCCATCTTTCAATCTGTCATGGGTCAGATTCTTGCATCGTTGGAACCACTTCCCCTGAATGCGTTGAACGAGATGCGGGAGCATTTCCCATGTGATGATGACCGGTACGACGTGAACTTGCTGATGTGGAAGCTCGGCTCGCTTGTCTCTGGTACCTCGGATTCTTTTACTCCTATACGTCCCCTTCACGCGTCATTCTACGACTTCCTCACAGACAAATCGCGGAGCGAAGACTTCTTCGTTGATACGTCATCAGTACAGAGTGACCTTGCCTTTGCTTCCCTTCGGATCTTGGATTCGGAGCGCGGGCTTCGCTTCAACATCTGCTCTTTGGAGAATTCGTACTTGCCTAATTCCGCTGTCCCTGACTTAAAGAAACGGATTACAGAGTCCATTTCGGCCGAGCTATCATACTCGTGTCGATTCTGGGGGACTCACGTGGCAGCTACGTCCTTCGAAGCAACACTCGCCAAGGAAGTTGAAGCTTTCTTCGATGGAGAGCGCCTCCTTTGGTGGTTGGAAGCACTGGCCCTGATGAAAAGCCTCGGCGGCTCGGTTGACTCACTCTTGTCTATCGTAGGTTGGGTTGCGGTGCGTGTCTCAAGTTTGTTCTTCCCGCAATAGATTCTTACGAGTAGTCGGGTGATCATAGGGTGATGCCGAGTACACGCATATCAGTGACGCTGCCAGGGATACGCTGCGCTTCGTTCGAACCTTCGCTGCCACCATTCTACGCAGCACTCCCCATTTATACCTTTCCGCCCTGCCTTTCGCTCCAACTCAGTCGAGAGTATTTCATCAGTTCACCGCAAAGTTTCCTTGCACCCCCCGCATTATTGCTGGCCATGTCGTAAATTGGCCTCAGATGGAAAAGATACTCTACGTGAATGCCGATGCTTCGTCGGTTGCAATGTCGCCAGACGGGAAACGCATCGCGTGTGGTTTAGACAATGGAACGATCCAGGTGTGGGATACGGAGACTGGCGAGGCATCGTGTGCCCCTCTCCAAGGCCACACTAACTATGTTGCGTCTGTGGTATTCTCACCAGATGGCCATCGCATCGTGTCAGGTTCATGGGACGCGACAGTCCGGGTGTGGGATGCGGCGACTGGCAAGGCAATGGGTGCTCCCCTCCGAGGGCACACCAACTGGGTCACGTCTGTCGCCATCTCGCCGAATGGAAGTCACATTGTCTCTGGTTCTAGGGACACAACAATCCAGGTGTGGGATATAAGAACTGGTGAGGCATTAGGACCCGCTCTCGAAGGACACATTGACCATATTGCATCTGTCGCAATCTCACCGAACGGAAATCATATTGTGTCCGGCTCATATGACACGACCATCCGGGTGTGGGACATGCAAACTGGCAAGGCATTGGGGCTTCCTCTCCGAGGGCACACTAGCGGTGTTCAGTCTGTTGCAATTTCACCGGATGGGAAACACATTGTATCCGGTTCAGAAGACAAGACGATCCGGGTGTGGGATATAGAGACTCGCAAGGCATTTGGTGCCCCTCTCCAAGGTCACACTGCCTCTGTTCAATCTGTCACAATCTCGTCGGATGGACACCGCATTGTGTCCGGTTCATATGACCAGACGATCCGAGTGTGGGATATGAAGACTGGTGAAGCATTTGGATCCCCTCTCCAAGGCCACACTAGCGGTGTTCTATCTGTCGCCATTTCGCCGGATGGAAACCGCATAGTGTCTGGTTCATACGACAAAACGATTCGGGTGTGGGATGCAGACATTATCACGGGCAAGGCATCGGTTGCTGCCCTCCAAAGCCACACTGACTACGTCAACTCTGTCGCAATCTCGCCAGATGGGAAGCGCATAGTGTCCGGTTCAAGTGACGAGACAGTCCGGGTGTGGGATATGGGGACTGGGAAGGCCTTGACTTCCCCTCTTGAAGGACACTCTGCACCTGTTTGGTCTGTCGCAATCTCAGGAGATGGACATCGTATTTTTTCTGGTTCAGATGACAAGACCGTCCGGATGTGGGATCTGGGGACTGGCAAGGCGTTGAGTGCGCCTCTCCTAGGACACACTAAGGACATTCGCTCTGTTGCAATCTCGCCGGATGGACGCCGGATCGTGTCTGGTTCAGGTGACCAGACGGTTCGGGTATGGGATGCAGAGGCTGGCGAGGCATCGGGTCACCCCCTCGAAGGGCACTCTGACTGGGTTCAGTCCGTTGCAATTTCATCGGGTGGAAATTCCATAATGTCTGGTTCAGATGACAAGACAATTCAGGTGTGGGATATGGAGACTGGCAAGGCCTCGTGCGCCCGTCTCCGGGGCCACACTGGCTATGTCCTCTCTGTCGCAATCTCGCTGGATGGACGTCGCATCGTGTCTGGCTCAGACGACAAGACCATCCGGGTGTGGGATATGGGGACTGGCGACTCGGAGCCATTGGGCGCCGCTCTCCAAGGCCACGCCGACTCCGTTAACACTGTTGCAATCTCATCAGATGGAAATCACATTGTGTCCGGTTCAAGTGACAGGACGATCCAGGTGTGGGATATGGCAACTGGCGAGGCAGTGGGTGCCCCTTTCCGAGGGCACACTGACTCCGTTAAGTCAGTCGCAATCTCGCCCGATGGCAAACACATCGTGTCTGGGTCAGACGACAAAACCATCCGGGTATGGGATATAGAATTTCTCAACCGGAACCACCCTTCCACGCCTGCAATATGTTTTTCACCTAACCCAACCCACGCTCTTCATTCTGCCTCCTCCTTTCTCCAAGACTCTTCCACCCCAGCCTCTTTCATTGCAAACGAGGAAGGATGGGTTGTCGGTCCCGAAGGACGGCTTCTTCTCTGGATCCCACTCAATTTCCATCCGGTGATGTATGCCCCAGGCAATACTCTGGTGATAGCCAACAATCCCCTGCAACTGAACTTGAGTTGTGTCGCGCATGGCACGTCTTGGCACAAGTGTCGGGAATAGGAGGTTATCCTGTCTTCGTGATTATATATCTTGTATGTCGCACCTTTGCCAATGTGCTTGTTTGATTAATTGACGACGGCGATCTACAGGATTTTTACAATACACGTTTGCCTTGGTCAAGTTTTATTCCTGTCTTTTCGTCGTGTACAAGTTTCGCTGATACACAATGTTTTCATGATGCCCCGAGTCGTACTAGCTGTGCATTATGATTTCTACACGTACTACCGCTTCCTACGTTACGTTGCGAATCACATCTTTTTTCCTGTAGTCGTCGGAATAGTGGGCAGTGGCTTAGGCGAGAATCTGCTGGACAAGCCAGTATTACCATTACTTGTCCCTGTCATGTGTTGAGTGAACGCGAATGATAGTGAGTACCTAGATGATGCATGTTCGGTTCGATGACTCGCATCCACGCAAAATCCTACTGTCATTCAACGTGTTCTGCACCCAAAAATATGTTGATCCAGGGTATACGTGCGTTGCTAATGTACTACATCATTAATTGTACATCTCCTATGCTACACCGTGGGCGCAAAACCAGCTTGAGAAGCAGCGCAACCGGCAACTCTACTCATCAGTAACTGAGCGTCTCCATTATCCCATCCAAAATCCTAACCGCATCCGGCATGTTGAATTTCTCGAACTGCAGCGCAGCTGGAACGCTATATAAAAATGAATTCTGTCAGAATACGGTCAAGAGAGAGAGGGGGGAGGAACAGAGAAACAGGGGACGAGAAAAATAAAAACAAAAACACTTACTCCCACCCCGTAATCCTCCTCACAGGCGCCTCCAGCCTCAAAAAAGCTCTCTTCCCGATCTCAGCAGCAATCTCACCTCCAACACCGCCCGTCATGCCTGCTTCATGCACAATAACAAGCCTCTTCGTCCTGCGCACGCTCTCTACGACTGTTTCTACGTCCCACGGCAATATCGTTCGGAGATCGATGAGTTCAACTTTGGCGCTACGAAGGGATGGAGGGACGAGTGGTGCGAGGGAGGGTGGTGGGGAGTTGAGGAGACGGAGGGCAGATTCGCAGTGGTAGACGGGGGTGCCCCATGTTAAGAGTGTTAGGTCGGATCCTGGGATGAGAATTTCGGCGCGGGAGAGGGGGAGGGTGAAATCATCTATTGGGACTTGTTCGACTGCGGGTAGAATTAATATATGTATACAGGGAAGTAGGGAAAGGAAAGTACCTGCAGAACGATAGAGGACTTTGGGCTCCATGAATATCACTGGGTTGGGGTCGCGGATGGCTGAAAGGAGGAGCCCTTTGCATTGGATTGGAGAGCGGGGGATGACAACCTAGTGGTGCATGAATGCAATTAGAGTTCTCGTCGTCTAAATAGCAGTGCAATGGGACAGGACATGCCTTGAGACCAGATGCGCCCATGAAGAACCCTTCAGGGCTCTGTGAGTGGTATAGCCCACCATGGCCCACAGCCATAGTTGGAGTGCGCACAGTTAGCCCGCCAATAGAGAATTTTCCACCTGAACGGTAGCGGAACTTTGCGGCTTCGTTCACAAGCTACGTAGAAAATTCGCGGGGTTAATTTCAAATTTGAAAAGAAGCAGATTGAACACAGCGAACCTGGTCAAATGCGGGGAATATATAATCCGCAAACTGGATCTCTGCAATAGCTGTATGTCCCATGGACGCGAGGCCGATTCCGAAGCCTGCAATGCCTTGCTCTGTCAATGGGGTATTGAAGACGCGTTCACGACCTGCAGCACGATCGGTTATTTATATGACGTGGTATTATGGTTCAAGCACACCGAATTCTTCTGCAAGACCCTGTGCAATGCGTGAGTACCAATTGCGTATAAAGTCATGGTAACACATACCATTGTACACCTGAACACCCCGCCAAATGCTATATCCTCGCCAAATATGACGGCAGTATCATCCTTCGCAAGTGCAATACTGATGTCGTCAGCACACCTTCTGAGCGAAAAAAAAAATCGGGTTACCTGAGGGCATCCCGCACTGCCTGGTAGAGATTCATCTTGCGCGTCTCGCGACCGCCAACGATATTGCGATCAGACTCCTCATCTTGCCATGATATTCCTGGGGATCTGAGAGCGGATTCTCGTGTCATTCGAAGGAGCTGCGAAGATGCGACTGATGAGGGGTGACCGCCCGCAGATGGAGGGTCGACGGCAGTCGTGCTCGCTGTCGTCTGCCAGCGACGGGACTTGTTTTGGATGAGTGACACGATTCCGGAGGTTGGGATAGAGACTTACGAGTGCAGGAAATGTAGAGCGCAGACGACGGGCGAGCATTGAGAATGAGGGTCAGGGATAAAACAAGATCCGTGCCAGTTGGTATAGCAGGTCAGGACATTCTGTAGCCGGTGGGGACTCCCGAACTTAGTCTAATATTGATCGCGGATTGAATGTAAGGACATTCCAAATGGGGTCAAAGTCCGTCGGGTGCCGCTTAATGCTTACCTCAGCCTCATGAGCTTGCTTGAACACCGACCTAAGGGTCAAACCGGTCGGTACTCATTGTGATGCACTTTCAACCGGTATCAACAAGTTATCAGCCTTAGGATCATCATTCAAATATAAACCAAGAGATCGGGCGAATCGAAGCGCTTAGGTTGGAACTGCAATGACATTGGGTCCTAGCCCATTGGAGGCTCCGAGGCTTGACACTTTTGAAGCCAGCGAGGTCGCGCCCGGGTAGTACCCAGGTTGGCAGGGCTGTATATCTCATGCACACACGAGTGTACGGTATACCACACAGGCGTAACAGTTTGGAAGCGCCCACATGATCAGGCTCAACATTCATAGTCGCGGCTAGACCGCCCGAATCCGTCCGATAGTGCACGATTGTAGTAGTTATACAAACGGGATGGAATCATGATGGTGTTCTAATGATACTTGGTAGCCATGTTGATCAAGGAGTGAGGCGATGCCAGGGATGCGGAAAGACGCGTAAGAATTTCTCAAGGCCATACCCAATGTAGACTTGGTGGAAGACCCTCTCAGATCAAGATTTCGTTAAGAAGGTGTTTAGGATGGAGAGCGACAGCGCATTCGTTGCTCCTGAAGGCGTCTACTCCGTCACTGAAGAACACAAACCTCTCCCTGTCCCTACTCACTCTTCTACAGCGGCACATCCCATCTACCAAACTCGTCTTTCATCCATCACAGTCCGGTTTCCACCAAAGCATCCAACTTCCCCAGGGCTCGCTCAGTTTCTTGGCGCAAATCTCACAAAGGATCTTAAGAAGGAAAAGGACAAGGAGAGGGAGAAGGAGGCGGTGGTAAAGGAGCGCCCGTTGCTGGAGGAGCGGAGCATGTCATCCAGCGATACCCCAGAAGACAGCTTCACATCTCCAGATGTAGCCACCCCAGACCTCAACACCTCAACACCAGCCGAACCCCAGCACAAGCTCTTCTCCCACCCTACCATCTCAGGTGGTAAAAAGAAATCAAATGTATCACGACCGAAACACAACATGCGCACCACATCTTCAACATTCATTACCCGTCTCCAAAGCGTTGAAGGTCTCAACAAGACCCTCGCAGCCAAGCAGGGTGAGATCACGTTCTTGTTCTATAACACTGGCAAGGCCTTCTTGTGGATCGAGGTGGGGGCTAAAGCCAAGGTGCGTCATCTAGTCCTTGGCTGCGCAGAGGCTGCATGATTCTGCCAGGAACCGCTAACGAGGATTAGCTTCTCTGCATACCCGACCTGTCACGACGTAAACCCCTCCACCGCATCCTCAGAACGACTAGACGTCATCATAGGATTCAACACGGGAGACCTCATATGGTTCGGTATGCATCCCATCTCACGCTTGTTCCTTTGCTCACAGTAATTAATTAGATCCAATATCAAGCCGCTACTGCCGCCTTAACAAACAGGTAATCAACCAACCTCTCAATTTTATAAGCACATCTAACTCCCCGAATTCCAGGGCACTATTTCCTCCTCCATATGCACAGCCGTCCGTTGGGTCCCCTCTTCACCAACCCTCTTTCTCGTCTCCCATGCAGACGGAACCATAATCGTCTACGACAAAGAACGTGAAGACGGCTTGTTCACGGCTAGTGTTCCAAACGGACTGACTGCCCCGCACATAAACGTCAGCGCGAACGCACATCCTGTATCTCCCGTAAGTGATGGATGGGATCCCCTATCAACGATGTTTGTCACACCTCCCCCGTGGCATCCAGAAGCGGCAGGGCGGGGAGAGAAGGGCGTAGCAGCGAAGAACCCTGTAAGCCATTGGCGCCTGTGTCGGCGTGGTGTCGTCGGTGAGTGCCGCATTTTAACTCATCGCTCGGTTGGAAGCTGATGGTGTCTAGACTTTGTGTTCTCTCCTGATGTCAAATATGTAGCAGCCATTTCAGAGGATGGGTGTTTGAGGGTAATTGATCCACTTGCAGAGCAGTATGTCGTCTCCCCCTTTGATTGCTGAACAGAACTTAATATTAACTTGTCCAGGCTGGTTGATTGCTATGCATCCTATTTCGGTTCTCTGACCAGTGTTGCGTGGTCTCCTGATGGGCGCTTCATTCTCGTGCGTTTCTCCACATGCTCATAACTCAAAGAACGCCTTTGATTGTCCATTCTCAACCAGACTGGCGGCCAAGATGACCTCCTCACCATTTTCTCCCCTTGGGAACAACGTGTCGTCGCACGGTGTCAAGGACACTCCTCCTTCGTCTCAGCCGTCGCTTTCGACGAGCTCCGCTGCGATGGACGGACATACCGCTTCGGCAGCGTAGGAGAAGATAACAAGCTCATTCTCGTGCGTTCATTCTCAACAGCCATGAACGACCGATCATTGAACTAAATCTAACCAACAGTGGGACTTTTCCTCTGGCGCTCTTCATCGCCCCAAACACCTCGGAGCACACCACCCACGCATATCAATGTCGTCTAGCATTTCCCTCGCTTACCGCCGTGGTACGGGGTCGACGATCCAACTCTCTGCGACGCGGTATCATCCTGCGCCTTCGAGGAATGAAGTGTCGACTGTTCAACCTGTATTGGTGGGTCTTCCTCGTTGTCTTCTGATCCCCTTTGCTCTGTGATTTCCCCCTTGTGAATGCACGTGACTGACTTATAACGCACAACAGGTAAAACAACTCGATGCCGACCTCCTCACCTCCCTCGCCTTTCTCCCCCGTGCGCTCATAACAGCGTCGAAAGCGGGCCACGTTCGTCTATGGGTGCGGCCATTCGTCATGACTAATGCTAGCCCTACTAGGAGAAGGCATACGCGCGGGATGTTGTCTGTGACAGATTTTCAGGGGGTAGTTGCTTGAATAGGATTCGTAGTGGTGGTCAGAACTCGAGGTGGTTGGATGTCGTTGGGAAGTGGTGATGAGCGACAAGGATCTAACTTATTTGTGGATTATGTATATCTGTCAAAGTAGATCTCGGATGTGCACGTACCAAGATTTAACGATACCACCTACAATTCTATCGTTTTGCTCTGCCCTGCCCTGCCCTGACTCGATGTGCATAATGTATCAGATATCGCTCGACCTCTCCTCCAAGTCATCCGTCATATCATTCGCATCCTCCGCTTCACTCGCAGTCCCCGTCTCACCCTCCTCATCCATATCTTCCATGCTTGCGTCCAGATCAGGTCCTGAGTCATCGTTCTCCTCGCCATCCTCGTTGATCGAGGGGCCACCGCCCGATTGGCCAGTATCTGAGCCATCGGAGTCGTCTTCTGCCTACAAACACATCGACAAAAGTTCAAGCACATCGGCGATAATTTGAAAACAACAAATCAAATGAACAAATAAAGAGAACCCAATCCAAAGCTACGCACCTCGTTCTTCTCCTCCAACTGAGTCGTATGCCGCCCAATAGGAATGAGCCACTGAAACCCACGATTCCTTATCGCCAAGTTCTATTTTGCGGTATTTCACGCGTCGTCACGGAAATGCATGTCATGTGTGTGGTATGCGCCCGGTCAGTTCATCGCCGTGACCGTGCAGATTCTGGGTGAAATGAAGAAAAGAGCACGTACAGCGTCTTCGAGTTCGTTTTCCTCATCTGAGAGATCGTCGATTTCGCGTTGGAGATCGCGTTTGTCCATGCGTCCTGGGAAGCGATCGTGTTTTGGGAGTGGGGTTGGGTTTACTTGAGGGGCGCGCGGAAGGACAAGGGGGATGATTGGAGGACGGGGAACGAGTGTTGGGGATGTGATGGGCATTGTGGTGGTGGTCGTAGGCTAGAAGAATCAATGAATAATATATTTGGCCATCTAAGCTCATGTAAGCTCAGGTACCTCGATGACCCAAGTAGGAGCAACTTCAAGTTGAATATCTCGATAAGTCCATGATTTTTCACTATGTTTGCTAGAAACGCGCTATGTAGGTCACCGGCGGCTCGACAAGCCCACCGCGACTGGCAGCACTCTCATACCCCATCTCATTCGCGGAGTTGAATCGCAATTCATATTATCGCCCTGGGGCGCACGCGCACATTTACGACCGCGGATTATGCGTTTTTGCTGGTGTGCAAAAGCGTAAGAAGTTCGAGGATTCAAAAGACCCTCCGCTTCCTAAATCGTCCGGTTTCAAGACTCAGTGAACTGCACCATGCCTCCCAACTCCCAAGCACCCAGTACCACCGTCATCATACGCGATTCACTGACCCAACACGCGTGTACCCGTGACCCATACGCGCACTATCATATATAGCGCTCACTGCAGTCGCAGAGTGACCCCAAGAATATATAGGCGCCCGCATGCTATAAGCAAAGCAACCCCGGACTGCACGGTTTGCTTGCCTAATGATTTTAGTTCATTAATGTGTAATGGGGTATGACTCGGACAGGATATGACCGGCGACCGTCGGAAGCATTGAGTCTTCCGGTCTTCGTGGTTTCAGGGCTTCGAAGTTCCAGGCACTTGATGGAGGAGTTGGCGTGGGTAGTTGAAATAACTAGAAATGCACTTTCAATGAAGTTCGTCCTATCTCTTTCCGCACCTCCAATCAGTCATGTTACAGCTCCCTGACCTGCGCATTTCTGATAACACGCAGCTCGTCCTCGGTGCTGCGGCTTGTGCTGGAGTAGTAGGAGTGACTGTCCGGGCTTACCTTCGTAAATCGGCTAGCGGCCTGCCTCTCCCACCTTCTCCTTCCACTTGGAGACTGCGAGGGCACTTCCTACCCTATCAGAAGTAAAGTGTAACATTGACCTCTTCGTTTCTGTAATTTAATCGTACCTCATTCTTGATCAGCGCATTTCTTACTATAGCGCAGTGGATTGACGAGTATGGTCCTCTGATTACTATCCGCTCAGGAACCCAGAATGTCGTCATTATCGGCAGGCACAAAGTGAGTCCCCTGACGCTGAGCTGTCATCTCCATACTCAACATTCCGTGGTAGGCCGCAGTGGATATTATGGAGAAGCAGGGTGGACTCGTAGCTGATCGACCTCGCCTTGCTGCTGGAGAAATCCTCAATCGTGGACTGGGTATCGGTTTGTCACCCGCTGGGGATAGGTTCCGTCGGAAGCGTAGGTTAGTTGCCGCGATACTGCAAAGGTTCAAACAGCCCCCATCTTACTTTCAATGTGATACAGAGCACTTCATTCACATCTCCAGCCCAAAGCAGCTGAGGCGTATCAGCCTCTGCAGATGTCGTACGCGAAGAGCGTAGTCCTCAACATTCTTGACGATCCAGACAACTTCCAGAACCATGCGGTAACGTAAGCGCCTGCCTGCGTGCGAGGTATGATAGTATACTTACAGGCACTTTGAAGTTATGCTTCGGCGACGATCATGAAAGTTGCATATGGGAAGACTACACCTACGTCCGCAACCGACCCCGAAATCAGAGAGATACGCCAGCTCTTTAAGAGATTTCGTTTCATCCTGCGCCCTGGTTTTTACTTGGTGGACTCGATACCGTTGCTGAGGTACCTCCCTGGGTATGCTCCAGAATTAAAGGATGAGCGCGAGAGGACTACGCGACTGTACACTGACCAGCTGAATCGCGTGAAACAGCAAATGGTATACATTACCTTACTTGCCTCTCTATGATGTCTGAGTTGTTCCACAGCAGAGCGATGTGGATATCGGCCCTTCGTTTGCGAAATATATGCTAGAAAACGAGAGTGTCTATGGATTGTCAGAGATCGAGATGGCGTATCTCGCTGGTGCCTTCTTTGGAGCTGGCGCGGCGACGGTGAGAGGTCTCTCTTTCCTCCCGAATACATAGACTGAGATGAGGTGTCAGACCGCTATAGCAATATGCACGGTGCTAATGGCGGCCGCGCGTTTCCCCGAAGAGCAAGCTAAAGTCCAGGACGAGCTTGATGCGGTTATTGGAAGGGAGCGAGGTAGCCCAATTTCACATTGCAATTTTTTCAATTGAATGATTTCTCTGCCAAAGCGCCAACCTTTGCCGACAAACAATCCCTTCCTCGTCTAGAGGCCTTCATCTCTGAGGCTTTGAGATGGAGACCGTTGGCTCCTGAAGGTTGGTCTTTTAATCGTGGGTACTATACTTGAAGTTTATACGGTTTACCCTGCAGGATTTCCTCACCGAACGACTCAAGATGTGATTTGGGTACGTCCTCTCTGAGGGGTTTGTCGTCTGGACGATAATCCGACGTCCGCCTACAGGAAAACTATTGCATTCCCGCCGGTACGACGGTCACTGGCAACCATTGGTAAGCCACTTTGCTTCAATATACGAAGTATTTCACTGTCATCACCCCAGGGCCATCTCTCGAGATCCAGAAGTCTACCCTGAGCCTGATGCGTTCAAGCCTCAGCGCTGGATCAATGACCAAGGTCGCTTGAGAAGTGATCTCTCATTCTTTGTATTTGGGTTTGGTCGCCGGTAAGCACCGTCTCTTACGATATACTTTCTTTGACTGTCCTTCCTTCCAGCGTATGCCCAGGTCAACACCTTGCGAACAGGTTACAATTCCTTTCCACGCGTATTGTTATCCGATCTCATTCCAAGTTTTCCAGATCGGTGTTCATAAATGCGCTTCTTATTCTTTGGGCCTTCCAGCTCAGTCTGGATCCTACGAAGCCGCAGGATGACATGGGGTTCACCAATGCGTCAATACCAAATGTCCCGTGCGCTATTGAATTTAAGACGAGGGTTCCTGAAGTGGAACTCAGGGCCATGATGCAGGATCATTCTGAGGCTGAGTAAGAAGCCTTGACGTCTCTGTCGGATCGCCCCTAGGGGGCGGGGATGAATTGTCAATTCGATCATCCCTGTAGGACTCTCATCACGATTTTAACTGTTTCTGACTCGTGTAATATAGTCAACTATGCATCTTCGCTTCTTCCTTAACGTCCGGCTCACTTTGAGTACTTGTGTGATATAGTCTTTCGAAGTCCTGGCCCGTCTGTTACATTCTGCATCGTACAATTATGTATAAGAATGGGCTGTGACAATATGTGGGGAAGGTGCAAGCTGAGCTTTCGGGTAATACCAATAGGGAGACTTTGAACAGCCGTTTATACTGGAAGAGAGGAAACGCCCAGCATTGCCTCAAGGCAGATCCATTGATGGCTATTCTGATACTGTATCAGATTTCTTGCTGCAGGACAAATCCCACACTCTGCGCTTGTGGATAGAACGAGGCGCTAAAGGTGTTCACGGGCGCATAATATTAGACAAATGTAGACGGCCATGAGGAAGAACCTTCACTAGTAGGCGCGAGAATTCTGCATGCCAAATGCTTGCAATGACTGTATTAAAGCTGACACAAGTTTCCAGCAGGTGAATGTCTATTATTTAAGCATTGAACTTCACCTCGTTCGTAAGCTGCATAGACATTTAAAGTTGTACAACGGTAACGAAACTCGGAAGTTAACGGATACCATATACTCATTGTGTCACGCTGACTCATATTATTAGTACAAATAAAACTGATGTTAGATGGACACCTACTCTTTGATTTGATGGATTTCCGCAGCGCTTCCATCGGTTCAGCCCTGCATTATCTGATAGACGCCTTCAGACACTGATTGTGACATCAAACCTGGGCGCTTGAACCGCGGTGATCGGACATCCATGAAGTCGGCCATTCCGCGCGTGAAAACCTCCTTTTCACCGTGTCACAATCTCTGGATCTGATGTTCTGACATGGGCGCTCAGATTTTTGATTTACGTTTCATGTGAACAGGAGCGCAGCAAATACAGTGAAAGATGACTCACATAGCTGTAGAGTCATTGCAGAGGTCATGTACGTAGCTGTCGCCAGTCGTGGTAAGAGTTGACGATGAAGTAGCGGCTCATGCGTTGCCGTTCGTGCTGGTTAACGAAGAGGAGGCTGAGGCAGGCCATGTCAGGGATGTGGAGCTGGGTGAGGGGTTGTGGAGGAAGGCGGTTGCATTAGTGCACGTCAGGGTGCCAGGGAAACAATACCTGATGGATAGTTAGTACTTATTGCGGGAGGTTGACTGAACAAAAAGATGGTGAGTATGCACTTGTTAAGACGTCCCTGAAAATTTCCTCCAACTTCCATGCATGAAGGTGGTGAATCTGACAGAGGTAGTAGCAGATGGACCTAATGAAGTACTAGTGCAGTGGAGACGACATGTTCAATGTCGTCGCGTCGCATGGATGAACCAAACAGGCAAAAATGAAGGCGGGCACATAGTACCAGCATCTCCCTCGATGATTGTACTTCCAGTGGCACATCATCAAAATTTCCTCCCTTCTAATGCTACGCTCCCTCGTTGTAATGTGTCGGCCGCCTAAATTGAGGATCTGCAGGGGAAAATCTTCCACGACAAGATCGAAGCAACTAAAATGAGGGCAGCATCCGTAGAGGAGCAAGCGAGGTTGCAAGCTAAACAAGAGTCTACTGAGGCCACACTGGCGAAAGAAACGGCCGAAAAGGAAGAGGAGGCAGCCAAGAAGACATCAGAAGATGGTCGGCTGGAAAAGAAGCAGGCGGATGATCAGGCGAATGCACATAGGGACCACAAAGCTGGAGCTGACGATCAGGCAAAGGTAGTCTGTAACTGCCTGCATGCAAATGGGTCAGATCAATAATAATATCAAGAACCAACATCCTAGCTGTACGGCTGCTCGAGTCCCTATGAGGAGCTGTTGAATCATCCCTCCAAAAGAAAGATATATGCCACATCGCGCAGCTCCTGCGACCTACATACTGTTCCTTCTCCTTCAGAATAATCTCGAAGAGAAGTCAGGCAAAACACAGAATACGAGCTGTGTTGCTTGTATGAGAACAGGAAGAAGGGCACTTCGTTTGAAGCGTTGGTGCGGGTTGAGACATTGCGGACCAACACCTGAATGTTGGCCTCTGAACCACATACAGTGAAGTTTTCATCCAACGAGATTACGACAGACTGGAGATGGTCTGCGCTTGGACAGGGCACCAAACGCCGTACCAGCCTTCCTGAGTCACCTGCCATCAAGATCTCGCCATCAACCGAGGATCTGAAAGCGCACATGCTACACGGAAATGTCAGATAATCAGTGTGCCATTCTCGTAAAGATGGATCTGCATTCGCACGAAGGTCAGTCACATACAAAGAGAGATAAATGCCTGTACTATCCGCAATCCGGTCAGCAAAGACATATGACGTGGGGTATTACGGACTGTGGAAAGTATGCTAAATGCATTGAATGAATCCGATGTTTCTGGGTCTTGAAGCCTGCAACACCATTGATGGCATCTGCCACTATTTATTTGTAAACCGTTATAACACGTTGAATGCTTCGTCTAGCCAGCAAAAAAATACACATGCTTACCGTAACGCGATATGTAGACCGAATCCGATAATGGAAGAAGCTCCACCTCAACCACAGCTCTAACTTAACAACCAACACCAACGCACGAATTTGAGGGAGCCTCATGAGGAAGCCGTCGCAGATGAATCTGAATCGTCTTCTTGCACGACATCATTCAAATCCTGAGTGACTCGTTCCAAGTGAATATGCGATAAAGGAGACTTTAAATGTCGGGGAACCACAAGCGAGCGAGGGCGGGAACATAAACACATTCGATGGAATGGAAAGACGAAATGACAAAAGCAAATTGAGAAATGATCGGCACATCTAAGAATAGCCTGGAGTGAGTCTAATAATAGACTCGCTCTCAAATTTCGTTGACATCTATTATCGATCACGTCGTCCTTCTCGATATCAGCGCTCAGCAGCTGCAGAGGCCTCCCAAGCACTTGTACTATGCTTGCAACACTCGAAGCCGCAACTTCAACCAAACATATCTTCGGTGGTAGTACTTGATGGAAGGTCACGGTTGGTGGGCATGAGCGAATTGATCCTACCGTGACATTCATAATATGCACGCACACAGCCAGACGATGATGGTATCATGGTCTCCTGGTATACATCACCACCAAGCACTTTTGCCAAATGAGTACCGTAGTCCTCTCTTCTCTCATTCGTTCTACTCACAACTGACTGCCTTCGGGTCATATTAGCACTCACGGCCTTTAATCGCTCTCTCACATGCAATTTCAAAACATGCTGCTGCACCCCTTCCTCGATTATGTTGACGTTTAGATTTAGCTCAATGCTGCGCACCATCCAAACTGTTTCCTACTTCTGTTTTCGTAACTGACGTCACAGGTGGGATCCTCGACATGCACGAAGTCTTCCTCCCATCTGATCACCACTCACATGATCATTGTCCCCATCCTCCTCCGGGGCTCGTCCTCAATCCTCAAAAATGTGGATTTGTACGTCAGCGACAAGTCCTGTTTGCATTCAAATGCTACTGATTCGTGTAAGTGTGTTTGTGTTTACACCAGGACTAAAATACTGATCCCCGCCCTCTGCAACGCATCTAGAAATGCGGGCTATTCTTGCTTTGCGGGCTCACTGTTCACCAACTGCCAGCATGTGCTCATTTCCCTCGCCTTGCCATCCGCAGGTGGCGTTCTCAGTCAAGTGGGTATGGACTCGAGAATTCTGGGAATGAGTGATCTGGTGAACGGCTTGGCATGTTGTCGTGCAGCAGGATGATTACCACGGATGTGGTAGGTCGTCTTTTAATACTACGGCTAGTTGTAGTGCATGGAGGCTGATGATATGCTTTCAGGGATAAGTACCGTTCGCATTATAGGGACGAGTCGCTCCCTTCCCAATTTTTTTAACTGTCTAGACGTGATTTAAATCTATAGCAGCGTGCCCTCGCAAAAAACGAATATATCATCCACCGTGCCATGCCATTATGCCCCCAATATCAAGATCAAAAGCTAATTTGTAAACCAAAATCTGAAGTAGGTGCAGCTAAATATGAGGACGGAGAGCCGTGTGTTTCGGAAATATGTGCGACGGCGATTGGTCTCGTCCCGCAGCTCTACACCCCATCTCAACATATCATATTAAAACTACTATTCTCTTACAGAAACGAACCTCCAAGCGCTGGTCGATGCCGCTGCTCACGAGTGGTTTTCGTCCAGCGTCGTGTGGGAGATATCCATACTGTTGAGTAGTGTGTTCAAGGAGTGAAGGAAGTTGGCGAGTGACTTATTCAAACAAGTAGGATTGGTGAGGATGATGCTGAATACAAATTGACCGTTGTCGAGTTGATCTGGGGGAGGATTAACGGGAGGGTTAGTCTAGAGATAGTGTGACGATAGGTGAAGGGTATGAAATCGTGGTCTATTCGACTTTGCAATCATTCTGCAGTACACGATCATGGAATAAGTAATGAATGAAGCAGAACAAAGTCGCAACGAAGTACTGCAACAAGGCAAATATGTGTTGTACAACATCTGTACCTGTACATCCGCAAGCCCATTAGCGACGGAATTGAACACCTTTAGAGGTCCAAGAATCGCGGAAAACCTATCTATGGTATTGAGAACGGATTGTATGTTATCGGACGCTGAAGCAGTATTTTCGACCATTCCTGAGACATGTTTGACACCTTCGAACTCAGTTTTGGCATTCACGAGAGGGAGAGAGAGCGTTGCTTTCACAAACTTTGGGTCGGGTTGTTCGGCCTGATGAAGGAACTTAACAGATGACTGATGAAAACATTGCGAACTGCGATAGTCGAACTCACCTTTGCAATGAGTAAATCAGAAGACCGGTCAGGCTTTGGTTCGGGATTGGTGGTGGTGAGTAGTGAAAGAACCTGCGGCAGTTAGATCACACGCAGAAGGTACCAAGAATTGCATAGACCTGGCTTGTCTGAGGATGTAGGAGGACTGTCGAACGCTTGAAGCAGAACGGTTGCCAGTGGTGACCTTGCCGATGAACTTGGAAGCCACCAGCGAGAATCGTCTGCGAGATGCATTCTTCGAAGTGGCCGGGGGAGAGTGTATGACTAGTCACAGCATATCGGAAGTTCATTCACCTCAACAGACTACATAGTTTGATTGCAGAACTCCACGAGTTTCAGAATCACAAGTCCTGAGATCGACCGGTCAGGTTTAGGTTTGGATTTTTTCACGAGTTATACGGGCTCCGGCAAGGCTCCGGGTAATTTATTGCCGGACCACTGCCGGCGGCAACAAGTTCAAGTTGCCGCACCCTCAGGGCTACTAATGTTGCCTATAGCATCGCATCACTTTCATCCAGATAGCCTTTACTTCATTCACCGAGACGAATCCCAATTCATATTATCGTCTGGAGCGCGCACCCGTGCACACATCGACGACCGTGGATATGCAGCGTTTTTGCTGGTGTACAAAGTGTAGTTCGATGACTCAAAAGACCTTCGCTGCGTAAAGTTTCAATACTCAGTGAACTGCGCCATGCTTCCCGACTCCAACTGAGCGCCCAGCACCACAGTCGTCACACGTGATTCACATACCCCACACGCGCATACCCGTGACCATAGTACCCGCGCTGTGTCCCATACCCGTGCTATCCCCTATATACTAATAACGTTCACCGCAGTCGCGGAATGACCCTAGATGGATAGGATTAATGCTTTCCCGTGCCCCATGTGTTTCCACCCACCTACTGTATCAGCAAAGCAACCCCGAATCGCACGGCTTCCTTCCTAGATGATTCAATTTCAGTCATGTGTAATGGGGCATGACAAGGTATGACCGGTTGACCGGTGACCCTCGGAGACGCCGAGTTTTCCTGTATTCATTTCAGGGCTTCGAAGTTCCAGGCACTTGATGGAGGAGTTGCAAGCGTGGGTAGTTAAAATAACTAGAAATGCACTTTCAATGAAGTTCGTCCTATCTCTTTCCGCACCTCCAATCAGTTATGCTACAGCTCCCTGACCTGCGCATTTCTGATAACACGCAGCTCGTCCTCAGTGCTGCGGCTTGTGTTGGAGTAATAGGAGTGATTGTCCGGGCTTACCTTCGTAAATCGGCTAGCGGCCTGCCTCTCCCACCATCTCCTCCCACTTGGAGGCTTCGAGGACACTTCCTACCCCCTCGCAAGTAAAGTGTCATATTAGCCTTTTCTTTTTTTTGCATTCTGATCATACCCATTTCTATTAGCGCATCACTCGCTATAGCGGGGTGGATTGACGAGTATGGCCCTCTTATTACAATCCGCTCAGGAACCCAGAATGTCGTCATTATCGGCAGGCACAAAGTGAGTCCACTGACGCTGAGCTGTCATCTCCTGACTCAACATTCCGTGGCAGGCCGCGGTAGATATTATGGAGAAGCAGGGTGGACTGCTAGCTGATCGACCTCGCCTTGCTGCTGGAGAAATCCTCACCCGCGGACTGGCCATCGGTTTGTCACACGCTGGGGACAGGTTCCGTCGGAAGCGTAGGTTGGTTGCCGCGACTCCGTAAATGTTCAAACAGCCCTCATCTTACTTTCAATATGATGCAGAGCACTTCATTCACATCTCCAGCCCAAAGCAGCTGAGGCGTATCAGCCTCTGCAGATGTCACACGCAAAGGGCGTAGTCCTCAACATTCTTGACGATCCAGACAACTTCCAGTACCATGCGGCAACGTAAGCGCTTTCTTACATGCGAGGTATGATAGTATACTTACGGGCACTTTGAAGTTATGCTTCGGCGACGATCATGAAAGTTGCATATGGGAAGACTACACCTACGTCCGCAACCGACCCCGAAATCAAAGAGATACGCCATCTCTTTAAGAGATTTCGTTTTATCTTGCGCCCTGGTTCTTACTTAGTGGATTCGATACCCTTGCTCAAGTACCTTCCTGGATATGCTCCAGAATTACAGGATGAGCGCAAGAGGACCAGACGACTCTACACCGACCATTTGAACCGTGTGAAACAGCAAATGGTACGCATTACCTTGCTTACCTTCCCGTAATGTCTGAGTTGTTCCACAGCAGAGCGATGTGGATATCGGCCCTTCGTTTGCGAAATATATGCTGGAAAACGAGAGCGTCTACGGCTTGACAGAGATCGAGATGGCGTATCTTGCTGGTGCCTTCTTTGCAGCTGGCACTGAGACGGTGAGATGTCTTTCTTTCCTCCCGAATACATACACTGAGATGAGGTGTCAGACCGCTGTGGCAATATGCACGGTGCTAATGGCGGCCGCGCAATTCCCTGAAGAGCAAGCTAAAGTCCAGGAGGAGCTTGATGCAGTTATTGGAAGGGAGCGAGGTAACTCAATTTTGCATTGCAGTTCTATCAATTTAATGATTTCTCTGCCAAAGCACCAACCTTTGCCGACAAACAATCCCTTCCTCGCCTAGAGGCCTTCATCTCTGAGGCTTTGAGATGGAGACCGTTGGCTCCCGAAGGTTGGTTTTTCAATTGTGGTTACTGAACCTGAAGTTTACACAGTTCACCCCACAGGATTGCCTCACCGAACGACTCAAGATGTGATTTGGGTACGTCCTCTCTGAGGGATTTGTCGTCCTCAGAATAATCTGACATCCGCCTGCAGGAAAACTATTGCATTCCTGCCGGTACGACGGTCACCGGCAACCACTGGTAAGCCCACGTGCTTCAAGATACGAAGTATTTCACTGTCACCTGCTCAGGGCCATCTCTCGAGATCCAGAAGTCTACCCTGAGCCTGATGCGTTCAAGCCTCAGCGCTGGATCAATGACCAAGGTCGCTTGAGAAGTGATCTCTCATTCTTTGTATTTGGGTTTGGTCGCCGGTAAGTACCCGTCTCTCTCTCAAGATACACTTTATTTGACTGTCCTTCCTTCCAGCGTATGCCCAGGTCAACACCTTGCGAACAGGTTACAATTCCCTTCCACGCATATTACTATCCGATCTCATTTGAAATTTTCCAGATCGGTGTTCATAAATTCGCTTCTTATTCTTTGGGCCTTCAAGCTCAGTCTAGATCCTACGAAGCCGCAGGATGATATGGGGTTCATGAATGCGACAATACCAAATGTCCCGTGCGCTATTGAATTTAAGACGAGGGTTCCTGAAGTGGAGCTCAGGGGCATGATGCAGAATTATCCTGAGGCCGAGTGAGATGCCTTGACGTCTGGGTCTCGTCACTAGGGGACGGGGGAGTAAATCGTCAATTCGTTCAGCCTTCTAGGACTCTCATCACATTTTTAACCTGGCTCTGAGTCTGAATCGTGTAATATAAACTATGCTTCTTCGCGCATTTTGTTCCTTGACGTCTGGCTCACTTCGAGTACATGTGTAGTGTAGTCTTTCGAGGTCCTGGCCCATTTATAGTTCCGTGGATCTGTTATATTCTATATACTACAGTCGTGTATACTGAGTTGCATAACTGTACTTGAATATCATACCTCGCAGTTTCATAGAAACATTTTGAACAGCAGTCTCAGCGGGAACGAGAAATATCAGGGCCTGTTGGTCGTGATCGTGAGAGACACGAGAAGCACCTGGCAAGGCTCGCCAAGCAGCTGACCTCCGCAACACGTTCAGTGCCTAGCAGGGCAGGGGCTCCGCTAGTCACAGTATGAGCAGCTGTACTTGTGGTCTGCAAGGTCGCAGGGTCAGAAGCGTGGGCTTGCTGGCGAGGAGGACGTGGTCGCTGCACCAGATGCCTTTTCCCGCTGATGGCATTAGCGGTGCGCTACAGGGCCTTGTCATCGACGAGGTGCGTGCAGAAGTGTAATCAAACTTACATATTTACCTCGTGTTGCGGAGATATCCACGGTGGGGGTACTGCGGCGGCGGGGAGTATGAGTATGATCCTGAGGAGTAGAAGAGCCCAACTTGAACAGGATACGGTTCATGATATTCTTGATGCGGGAGCCTGTGACGTGATGCTGTGAAGCGGTGCGGGTATTGTGTTGAGCGGGGGAGCGCGTATCATACTAGAACATGGTCAGAAGGGTGTGTGTACTGTAACGGAGGACTCACTCACATCATCGAAGAACCCATTCGGTAGTTCAGAATCTTGTAGTCCTGAATAAAAGCGTGGCATATTGTCCTGCAGGGAGCGAATGCAAAGGTCAGGAACCATGTAAAACACGGCTGTGGAAGCGTACCTGAAGCACTTTGTGTGCGGACTGTAGTACATCTAAGCATGAAGCACTGAATGATCGTGATAGAATTGACTCGCCTTCTCTGACTCGCTCTGAGGAACTGTCCATGTGCGAACGACTGTATCCCCGCAGCCAGTCACGATGAGCTTGCTGTCCTTGGAAAAGGCCACACTTGAGACCCAGTCAGGGTGCTCGAGGGGTTCGCCGACGGGTTCGAAAGTGGTCAGGTCAAAGAACCGCGTAGTCTGGTCAAATGAGGTGGTGGCGAATTTGGTACCATTGGGAGCAATGGCGAGTGAGAGAAAAGGTTTGGTGTGCGCGTCAAAGCGTTTGATGATGTTTCCGGTGCTAGCATCTGATATTTGGATGTCATTCATGTTTCCACTGACCAGACGGAGACCATCTGGAGTGAATGCGACTCCCCATGCACGCTGTTGTATCTTTAACAGTTCTTTTCCGTTTACTATACTCCAAACGATGATGTGTGAGTCCGTGCCTGCTGCTAGTTTGTTACCATCTGAGGAGTACGACACCGAGTTTGCTGGGCTCTCCACTTGGAATGGTCCAAGGATTATTTCGCCCGTCTCCCTCTTCCATACGCAGACCGTCTCGTCCCATGACGCGCTCGCGAACGTCTTGCTATCTGGTGCAAATATGACGCCATGAACCATCTTTTCATGACTTTCGAATGCGCGCACGCTTTTGTTTGTTGCAACTTCCCAGGCTAGGATGCTTCCGTTCGATGCTCCACTCACAATCCACCGCCCGTCGGGGGACGCTGCAACTGTCCTGACTTCACCATCATGACCTGATAAGGGCTCCCCCACTTGTTTCCCCGTGTCCATATCCCACACCCGAAGACTTTTGTCGTGGGAGCAAGTGACAAGGAGGCGGGTACTGGGGATGAAAGCCACCCCTCTCACCCAGCGTTGATGACCCTTGAGCGTCATTTTGGCCTGAGATGTTTCTCTTTGAGCGGGCTGGGTGGGCGTTTTGGAGGATGTGTCATCTTCGTGGGTGGTGGGCGCCATTGAATTTTGTGCTGTTTTTCGTTCGGCAGGAGCGTTATGGGGGAGCAGGCACTTACATGCGCTGTGATGAACGATGGCCAAGGTGCATCTCTGCTAGCTTGCGGTTGAATCCGCATGCGTGCCTTGCTGTTGACATGTACGTGGTTCTCCTCAAACTTTCTTGCTCACAAATTCGGTCCGTGCTACCGTTGTTGACGCACTCCAGTGAATGAGATTGTTTCTGTGATGCGCAGATGCCAATTCAAGTCGCCCTCTTGCAAGTTTCGGATACTTTGAAATAAGTCTGAATCAGCATTGCAGCAAGTGTTTTGCTCACATCCTAGTGTTCGGAAACACTATATGTTGGCTGGTGCTCGAGGTGCGTCGACCCTTCTCAGCATTCTCTTCCGGTCTGGGGAGCGCATCTTTGTTACAGGCACGGTGCCTGCTTTTTGCTGTGCTTAATGGCGGGATCCCTGACTTCAATTGATATGGCCAAGAGATATACATAGTGACCGTCATGAGCAGTTGGTGTCGTATGAGTTTTGATGTGGTGTTTGCACCTCAACGAGATTCGTCAAGTCAGAAAGTGCGATATGATTTGGCTGGTCTATGTAGACTGGACGCAGATTTCGTGACCACTGACAGCATCTGTCTCAGGGCTGTTGGTGGCTGAACTCCGCCGGACATTGCCGAAATTGCTTCAAAGTACACTCTCTACCCAGTGACATTCGCAAGGGCCCTCCGGGCATACCTGTACCCTTTGTTTGTTGTGTCGTCTGTCGTCTAACGACTCTAACTCCCAAGCACGTCGGAGAGGTGAGCGAAAAAGAAGGTAATCTCTACCTCGTTATCGTCACTATCTCAATTGTTTTCTACTGGGATTGACTCAAGCCCTCCTTTTCACAATGTCGGACTGCAATGGAAACGTTTCTTTATATTGAACGTATACGTGTTAGAAATACATATAGTTTAGCTTGACATACATGTACACGAAGCAGATCACAAACACAATCCTTTCGATCGGATGAAGACACATAAATGAGATGTGCGCTCGCGATCTCTGCATATTACTCTTGATTAAGCATCGGAAAATTGTCCACAACCATCCTAAGATGCGGTGCCACCACAGGCAACAACACACCGGCAGGATATTGACTACACATAGGCAAACGCTCGCGAGAGACCTCGAAAAACGTAAAGAACCTGCGCAAGACACACGACGACACAACAGACGTCCCATCGTCTGGAAGCTCGCTATCGGAAAGTATGAGGGCCCGTATTGGACAAAATTCCAGAGTTTGGCTTTGAGCTTCTCAAACTTGATTTCGCCTTTGATCTTACCGAATAAGGAAGGTGTGTCCTTGCGACAGCGACATCGACCTTGACTTTGACTTCTGCTTCTGCTTCGTCGTAACCATAACTCAACTCTATGTGATTAATACAGCTTATGTTGAATTACAGCCAATTCCCCTCGAGACCGTGACTGTTAAGCCCAAGGATGTGGGCGCTAATATTGGTAAAATCGTATTTCGTCGCTGTTTCCCACGCTTGCTCGCTGCGTGCCACTAGTGGCACACGATGACGACGACGACGACGCAAGCACACTACGAAGCACGACATAAGACAACTTAAAAAGTTGCACAGATCATTCATATTACAGCTTGCCCATGTCCTCATATACCTGGTAAATCTATCCATAGACCAATTCTGTTGCGTCACAAAAAAAATCAGAAGAGGACGAAATATGTTAGCATTTGATCACTCGCCAACTGAGGAGTAGGACAAGGACACGCCACGCCGTCCAAGCGGCATTGTCAATAAGAACGCCACGGGCGTGATCCGTTAATATACCATCTGATGCACGGAAGTAAGTTTCATCACTATTGAAGCCAGCTTCGAGCATAGCAACATAATTAGGAGAAGAGGATGTAAATGCGAGTTGCAAAGCTAGCGAGAGACCCGCTCGAGGTAGCAGAAGGGCGACAGCCGACAACGCGATGAGCACTGACGTGAGGATAATGGAGTACCATCGAGGCTGCTTGACGGCACAGTTCTGACACCATCCCGAGGGCGAGGACGTCTGTGAGATCGAGATGAAGAGCGATCTCTTGCCAAAGCTCGAGAGAGTTCTCCTTGTCCATCGTTGACCCGGGCCAACGGCAAACCTCCATGGCACGCACAAAGAGTGCAGGTTCGATGCGATGACCAAGACGGGTAAGAGCAGTGATGCCCGGCGTAGAACGAGAGTCTGAAGAGAAGGCCCGTAAAAATTGGAGAGCCACCATATGACTGAAAGTTGTCGTGTCTCTATCTTTCACAACTTTCACGAGTGCACAATGGTAAATGGAGAATGCGACTCCAAAGTAATCACCAGGAACGTCCTTGTGCTCCAGGATTGTAGTGATCAGGCGCGAGATGGAGGCTGCAGGCATTGCTCGTCATCTAGATGTGACGCGATGTAAACGACAGTGTCTTCGCAGACCCATGTGAACTCCTTTCTACTCAGCGAACGGTGAACGATCCCGGATGAGAATAGCTGAGGAACAAATGCAAAGTTGGCCATGGAGCATGCGCCCAAGCATTCTTCGTCCGTGATTAGATTGTGATTGGATAAGAGCTCGAAGTCGTAGAGCACAAAAACCATGGTAATCCAAGCCAACCGGCAAGCTATGTACGCTGCAGCACCGAGTGCCCAATTCTAGCCCGAACCTGGCACGCCTGGTGCGCAAGGATTGGAAAACCTGGTGATCCTGCAGAATAATAAAATCAGACAGCACTTAATAATTCTTAAAGAGATGGAAACATACTGCAAGATTATAGATATAGATACAGCATTGAAGTCGTAGAATGTTTGTTCAAGAATGTGGTAGAAGGCCATGAGCGGATTAGCGCTAGCCTGGGCAGAATGCCTCGGGTGAGGGGGGCTCGAACACTCCTACAGAGGATGCCGGTGCAGGCGGCCTCTTTGAGAGCCAGGAGGGATAACCTTCTAATATTCTCGGATGAGCAGAAGAATGGGAGCTGCGTAGAGACCAGAGTCGATGAAAGTGGGTTCGAGGGCCTTGGTAGCACCCGCCCTGGCAAGGGCGACTACAGCATCAGCTGCACCGATTTTTTGTCGGCAAGATCCTCGCCCTCGCCTCAATCATCCTATCCCGCTGCTCCTCAACTCTCCTCTGTGCCTCCCATGCCCAGCCCTACCTCTCCTTGCGCTTCCGATTCTCCTCATCCATATTCTGTGTAAAGCTAGCGTTGTCTTCCGAGGTATACCGCGCCTGGAAGTCGTCTAGACTTGAGTCGATATCATACCGCGGGCGTTTCGTCACTGGCTCCCCGCGTGGCGTGCGTAGCGGTGTCTCGGATGGACCAGCACCATAGGGCGTGGCGGATGGCGTCTGCCACGGTCGTCCTCGGTAGGTGGCGGGGGTATTGTCAACTTCTTGCAATCTGCGCACGGAAGCGCTCGTGACGTTTATCGGAAGCGGGAAGCCCGGGTCTGCCCAGGTGGATACAAGTCCTGTGCGTCAAAGTCTGGTGAGTCAAGCTCAACACATCAAAATCAAAAATCAAAACATCACCATAGTAACGCGGAAGCTCAAGTCAAGTTTCGCAAAGTCAAAAGCGAAAAACAATTTGTCCAGTACGGTCCCTTATAGGAAATCACGAATGACACATGCGGAAGAAGTGACACAGCTTGATTGACGCCAGAGACAGAACTGGAAGCCATAAGTTACAACGAAGAATACAGGAGACGACGAAGAACAAATTCTGGAAGGTTCGATCAATGCTGACAAATATTCTGAATCAGGATGAGAAACGGACCGCCTTGATGCTTTGGCGGGCCGGTATGATCGTGCGGACAGAGAAAATTTACCCCATACCTGTACCCTCTTCTAGGGTACAGGAAAAGACGTTGCGGGGAATTCAAAGATTCATGTGTAGACATCTATTCTAGCGTTAACGTTAGCCGAATGCAATGATTTCTCGCGAATTCCGTATACTGGTATGGGTGTTATGCGTTCACCTAGCTGGCATCTACCTATTTACAAAGGGCTTCCTCCTCACCCGACTCGCACTGCCCGACAAAGGAACATGTAGCTCAGACGCCTGCTCTTCGCTTGCTACCCACAAAAGAGCAATCTTGCTCGTTATAGACGCGCTCCGATTCGATTTCATCGCAGAACACCCGCCAGAACCCACCTCCCCTTTCCACCACAACATCCTGACCCTGCCACGCGAATTGACTGCCGCTCGTCCTGGATCATCATTTATATTTAACGCGTACTCAGATCCACCGACGACGACTCTTCAGCGACTCAAAGGCCTTACCACAGGCTCCCTACCCACCTTTGTAGATGCTGGGGAAAACTTTGGAGGCTCTTCCATTCACGAAGATTCTATAATACATCAGCTAAGCGCTGCGGGCAGAAAGGTATGTACTTGCTTCTTCTTCCCACCCCATTTCACTGATACATTCCCAAGGAAAGATTGCTCTCGCCGGGGATGACACATGGCTCACACTTTTTCCAGATGCCTTTCAACCAAACATGACATTTGCCTTTGACTCCTTCAATGTCGAAGACCTTCACACCGTGGACGAGGGCGTCATCGATAATTTATTACCCTTGATGCGACATCATAAAAACTCGTGGGATTTTGCCATCGGTCATGGTTTAGGCGTCGACCACGCTGGTCACAGAGTCGGGCCAGACCATCCCATCCTCAGAGAAAAACTGGAGCAGATGAATGATTTTTTGCGCGATGTCGTTGCAGCCATGGACGATGATACGCTCCTAATAATGCTCGGCGATCACGGAATGGATCGGATGGGTAACCACGGTGGTGACAGCGTCCTAGAGACAATGTCAGCTCTCTGGATATACAGCAAGATCCCTCTTTCGCTTCCCGAATACCCAATTCAAGAGGCCATTCTACCGATGATCACATTCCCAGAAGCCTCAGTTCCGCATCGCCATGTCCAGCAGATAGACCTGGTGCCAACTATCTCCTTACTCCTAGGTCTTCCCATCCCATTCAATAACCTTGGGAGCATCATCCCAGAACTTTTCAATCGAGGCGATTCATCTTTGCAGAATGCCATGGAACTAAACGCAGCTCAGATTAGGCGCTTTCTCGACGCTTATCGATCTAGTTTGTCTGGACAGGAGCTTGACGCTGCCTGGCATGATTTCTCCGTCGCCTGGGCTGGCACACATGCGATAGACGGGAATAACCATCTCGTTGCATTAAATAACTTCACTCGTTTGGCACTATCCGCTTGCCGTGTTCTCTGGGCTCAGTTCAACCTTTTTCTGATGGGCGCTGGATTGGCGGTCATTGGTTTGAGCATTGTCGCTTGCTGGGCATTGTACTCCAAACTCCGAGATGTTGGGGATGACGAGTGGGAAAAGTGGGTGGACGACAAAATCTTTTGGTCGTTCAGCGCCTCCGCTGGAGGATCTGCCCTAGGGTTCCTAACGCACCTTATGTTGCATGAATATTTGGATGGTGTCGCCATGCACCAAACCATGCTCTTCGCTGCAGCCATTTCATCATCGTTCATCATGGTAGTTGCAACTCGCCCCACGGTCACCTTGAAAGCTATCACGGCACTCCCCATCTTCCTCGTTCTCCACACCTTGTGTCTCGCATCAAACTCATTCACAGTATGGGAGGATCGCATCGTGCCCTTCTTTCTCATCTCATCCATCGTTCCCTCAGTCATCACAGGTTTCACCGCTCCAACCTCCCAGCTGCGCTACCGTATACTGGGCTTTTCTGCTCTCTTTGCAGTATGCGCCCGACTCATGGCTATGAGCACCGTCTGCAGGGAGGAACAACACCCCTACTGCACCGTCACTTTTTACGCGTCCGAGTCATCATCAGCCCCACCAACCACATCACTCCTCCTCGCCTTCCCTATTGCAATCGCAGTTCCCCGCGTCGTCAGTCGCGTACTCAAAATCTCCAAATCGGACTCGGGTCTCGCTGCAACATTTATTCCTCTGTTTCTCGCACCATCTTTGATCGCTGGCACGATGTTCTGGATGCTCGAATGGGCAGACTCTGCGCAAATCCTGGGGTATATGGGTGATAGCTTAAGGGTGACGAGGACGGTCTTGGCGAGGACTAGTGCTGTTGTAATGTTGATCGGGGGTGTTTCGGCGTGGTGGACGTCGCCTGTCTGCCTTGCTATTTCGACAAGCCAAAGCCCGTCGAGTTCTGCATCTACTGCACAAGAAAAGACTGAAGTAACCGTGCTAGGCTTCGCCAACGCCTTCGGTTCTCCATACCTCATTTTCTGGCTCATCTTTTTAAGTATCGTCTGGTTGATGACCCAGCTCTCAGGACAGATCATCATCGGGCTCTCCTCCATTGCGCTACTATCCTACCTAGAGATTATTGACAGCGTTCGGGACGTCCACAGCTTAAACGCAGCCTTCACCACCCCACCACCTCCCCCAAACCTAGCCAACAATAACATAAACCGCGAGCTCCTATTCTCCGACATCGTACCCCTAGCGCTCCTAGCGACGCACACATATTACAGCACAGGCCACCAATCGACCTTTTCGTCCTTGCAGTGGAAAAGCGCGTTCGTGTTTGGAAAGACGCTTTCTTTCCCTCTTTCGCATGTTTCTGTGGCTGTTAATACGTTTGGGTCGTTTTTGCTTTTAGCGCTTGCGGTGCCTTTGGTCGTATTGTGGAACCTCCCTCCTGTCCCGCATCCCCGCCCCACAATAGGAGCATCAGCGCTTAGAGCTGCACTAGCGATGTCCTTGTATTTCGCGGTGTTGGCGTTCGGGGCAGCGGTGTGTGGGGCGGTGTTGAGGAGGCATTTGATGGTGTGGAAGATATTTGCGCCTAGGTATTTGGGTGCTGTTTTTGAGCTTTGCGTGGTTGATTTTGGGGTGTTGGTTGGGGTGGGTGTTGGTGTTGGGAGGGTTGAGAAGGAGATTAGGAGGGTTTTTGGGAGGGTTGGGTGAGGTCGTGTCTGTGGATTATGCGTGCTAGGTGCAACAAGTCAGCAATCTCATTCACGATAGCCATTTGTATTGATCAGGGAGCACACGCATACACATTCACGACCCGGAATATGTTTTTCTGACGTACAAAGTGTACGAAGTTCCTTCATGCTGAAGGAGACTGCTCGTCTCCATATTCTCGGGCAACACGGTGGTCAGTGCAGTCAGGAATTCCAAGGCTGCCAGGCTTGCATTTCCCAACTGCATTAGCCACTTTTACAGGGCTATCGAGGAAACATCGTCACTAATGTCGACTAACGGGTTTCTTGTAGTTGATGCACAATTTATCTGCCATTGCAAAACCTTACTTTTGCCACGTTCTGTCAGCTCTGCCCACACCGGGGCCGTAGGCGCGGGAGTACAACCAGTGACCAGTCGGATGCACTGCGTTTTTCCTGTCTTCGCTCCGGGGCTTGATTTGGTCGCTGGTAAGCACCGTCTCTCCTTTCATTCCTTGATAGGTTGTTCCTCGACTGACCCTGAAGCAGAATGTATGATCCCTCTGGTGCCTGGCTGTAAGCAGGTTGTTCTTGTCGGTTATCACCAGCAGCTTGGTCCGGTAATCATGAACAAGAAAGCGGCACTCTGACACAATCACTTTTCGAACGTCTGGTTGTACTTGGCAACAGACCCATTCGTTCGCAAGTCCAGTACCGTATGCACCCTTGCCTGTCTGAATTCCCCTCGAATTCCCCTCGAATATGTTCTATGAGGGCACACTGCAGAACGGCGTCACTGCTCCCTAGCGTCTTCACAAGAACGTCGATTTCCCATGGCCCGCCCCAGACACCCCAACGATCTTCTACCAGAACCTTGGTCAGGAGGAGATATCATCCAGTGGAACTTCGTTCCTTAGCAGCCTGTCGGTATCTTCAGGTTATTCCTTTTCTTCACAGCAAACCAGCGGTTGTCGTGCGACAATCTCGTCGTCGCGTGCGCGAATGCTACGGCACACCCGTCTGTTTGCATTGTGGTCTGCGTGCTGCTCTCCGCGTACGCGGTGTTTGACTTTTGAGTACTTTATGCTTATGCTGGGGATGTGAAATTAGGACATGCGATGCACCAGTCTATAGATGGCTTGTCAATATACTAGGTTGACCATCCGAGCGACGTGACACCATGGGGACGAAGTAAGGTATAGTGGCATCATTTCACAAAGTCGTTGAGAAAGTCATGACTAGTGTCTGAACATCAATGAATGCTACGTATGGTGACAGGCGTCTATTGGAAGCAACATAAGTATCTTCAATACATGCAGTAGTTGGTATTCTATTCCGACGAAAAAGTTGTGAAGGGAATGACCGCTTAATGGGTGCGGGAGGCAGTCAACTGCGTGAAAGACACGGGAAGCACCTTATGAGAAGTGAAAAGCAGCTAACGTCTGGAACATATTCAATGTCCATCGGAGAAGGGGGTCTGTTGGTTGCAGCAGAAGCACTGGTACTTCCAGTCTGCAAGGTTGTTGAGGTAGTTCCATCTGTCACACTGGATGTGCCCACTTGGGGTGCGCTGCTGCTTGAGGCACCAGCATTCGATACACCAGCGTTAGGAGCGTGAGCTTGTTGGGGAGGGGGACGTGGTCGCTGCACCACATGCCGTTTCCCGCTGATGGCATTAGCGGTGCGCTGCGGGATTGTCATGAAACGGGATCACGGATTGCCACAGCTCGGGAAACTTACGTATTTGCCTCGAGTTGCAAATATATCCACAGTGGGGATCCTGCTGGGGAGGGGAGTATCACCCTGAGGAGTGGAGGAGCGAGAAAAGAGACGGTTCATCATGATTTTTATTCGTGAGCCTTCGGCATGGCGCGTGGTTGTAGTAGTGCCATTGTTGCACCCAGGCGGGGAACGCGTATCAAACTACAAACGGATGGTGAGATGTGCATTGAGACTATCGTACCGTATGAACTTACATCATTGAAGAATCTAGGCGGGATTCTACTGTGTTGTGGGCGAGGCTTTTGGCCTGGGATGGTCTTCTGCAAGACTGAAGTTAGGGATGGCACATGACGAGGAGAAAGGGAGCGTACTTTAAGAATTTTCTGTTCAGACTATATGACAAGTCAGCATGAAACAGGACATGAGATAATTTGCTCGCCTGCTCTGATTCACTCTGAGGAGCTGTCCATGTGCGAACGAGCTTGTCGTAACAGCCAGTAGCGATGAGCTGGCTGTCTTCGGAAAAGGCCACACAACGGACGGCATCAGGGTGCTCGAGTGGCTCGCCGATGGGTTCGAATGTGGTCAGGTCAAAGAACCGCGTTGTTTTGTCTGGGGATGTGGTGGCGAATTTGATGCCATTGGGAGCAATGGCTAGTGAGGTAAAGGTATCGGCGTGCGCGTCAAACTGTTTGATGATGTCTCCAGTGGCAGCGTCTGAGATTCGGATGTCGTTGATATTTCCACTGACGAGACGGAGACCATCTGGAGTGAATGCGACTCGCCAAGCCCGCTGTTCTATTTTGAGTAGTTCTTCTCCATTTTCTGGATTCCAAACGATGATGTGTTCTTCCGTGCCTGCTGCTAGTTTGCTTCCATCGGGGGAGTATGCCACCGAGTTTGCCTCACTGCCCACTCGGAGTGGTCCGAGGACTATTTTGCCCGTCTTCCTCTTCCACACGCATACTGTTTCGTCTTGTGACGCACTTGCAAATGTCTCGTTGTCCGGTGCAAATTCGATCTCCCAAACAAAACTCTCATGTCCCTTGAACGGGACTGGCACTCTCTTGTTTGTCTCGACTTCCCAGACCAGGATGCTTCCGTTGATTGCTCCACTCACAATCCAACGCCCATCAGAGGATGCTGCAACCGTCAGGACTCTATCATCGTGAACCAACAAGGGCTCCCCCACTTGTTTCCCTGTGTTCAAATCCCACACTCGAAGACTTTTGTCGTAGGAGCAAGTGACGAGGAGACGTGTACCAGGGATGAAAGCTACGCCGCTCACATATCCTTCATGACCCTTGAGCGTCATTTTGACGCAAGGTAGTTCCTTTCGAGTCGACGATGCTCCATGAGTAGTTGTTGCCATTGAGTCTTGTTCAGCGACTCGGTCAGCGAGAGGATTGAGGAGATAGCAGTCACTTACATGTTCTATGGTGAGTGGTTGCTAAATTACATCTTCTACAGGATACTTACTATCGCTGAATCCACATGTCAGCATTGCTGTAGACACGTGGTGTCCCGCATATAGGTTCCACGTTTAGCGCTTCTTTCTGCCGTTTTCTGCTAGTAGGCGCTCACTGTGCTTCAAGTTGTCGTGGTTGATACAACCTCTCTGCCACATCAGTCGACAAGAGATGTTTCATCGCATTGATCTTGTAGTGATGGCTGACCAAGTAAATCGGTTTTGGTTGGCTGCGGTACTATCATCACCTGAGGGAGAACCAGCGTTTCGGTCCTGTAGGCATCATTTGGTCTTTCAAAGGCTGGAAATCACCTTCTCAGTATGCTTGGTTATATTGCTTCTCCTCACTACTATAACTTGGTTCCGCCTACAGATTTTCACGCACAAGTTTGACCACCATGCGGACGCATAGCTCCACGTGTTGGCTGGCCCATATACACGCGAGATTCAGCACATCCTTAATCGATATGGTACGACATCTAATCAAGCGATGACGGGCACTACTCTTGGACGCATTCTCATCGAGCCCACTGATATCAGATGCTTCCCACATAACGCGATACTTGCAGCTGTGCTAGGCTCCACGAATTGTGACGAAGATATGATTCCCTCGAATCGTGAGCCTTCGGCGTGGCGCGTAATTGTTGCGGTGTGGTTGTTGCGTCCAGGTGGGGAACGCGTGTCAAGCAGGAGACGGATGGTGAGACACGCATTGACACTACCATACCATATAGACTTACATCATCGAAGAACCTAGGTGGGATGCCAGCGCGTTGTGGGCGAGGATTTGAGCCTGGGATGGTCTTCTGCAAGATTGAAGTTAGGGACAGTACAACACGACAAGCATGTATGCGTACTGCAAGAATCTTCTGTTCGGACTATATGACAAGTCAGCATGAAGCAGGACATGACAAAAGATTTTGCTCGCCTGCTGGGCCTCCTGCTCTGGTTCACTCTGAGGGACTGTCCATGTGCGAACGAGCTTGTCCGAACAGCCAGTTGCGATGAGCTGGTCGTCCTCGGAAAAGGCTACACCCCAGACGGTGCTCGAGTGGCTCGCCGATGGGTTCGAATGTGGTCAGGTCAAAGAACCGCGACGTTTTGTCGTTGGGAAATTTGGAACTATTAGGAGCAATGGCTAATGAGAGAAAGGCTTCGACATGCGCGTCAAACTGTTTGATGATGAGTCTCTACGAGGGTGCTCGTGTATGTGGTCGGTAGAAGAACTTGCCAGCATTACGTGGTATCATGACGTTGACAACCCGAAAATAGACTACTTGGACTTAGTTTGCAGAATGAGACCTTTCCCGGACAGTCGTCACGGTGCCAAGACATGTCCTCATTCAATTGACTGACATTGGGCCCGAACTTGTTAACATAATTTACGGTAATTGCTGCTCGATCGCTTCTTCGGTTCGCCTCAATTGTTCGCGAGAGTGCTTAAAATTTGAACGCGCATGAGTAGATGAGGTCCGTCCTATCCCTTTCCGCTCCTCTGATCAGCCATGCTTCAGCTCCCTGACATGCGCATTCCCGATAACCGTGACACGCAGCTCGTCCTCGGGGCTGCGGCTTGTGTTGGGGTAATAGGAGTGATGGTCCGGGCTTACCTTCGTAAATCAGACAGTGGTCTTCCTCTCCCTCCTTCTCCTCCCACTTGGGGACTTCGAGGACACTTGCTACCGGCTCACAAGTAAAGTTTTGTATCGGTCTCTTTGTGTTTGTAATCTAATTGCAATTTGTACCCCATTTCTGATCAGCACATCTCTCACTGTCGCGCGGTGGATTGACGAGTATGGCCCTCTCGTTACTATTCGCTCAGGCACCCAGAACATTGTTATTATCGGCCGGTACAAAGTCAGTCCCTGTATGCTGAGACGTCATTTACAGGCTCAACATCTTGTGACAGGCCGCGGTGGACATTATGGAGAAGCAGGGTGCACTGCTAGCTGATCGACCTCGTCTTGCTGCTGCAGAAATCGTCACCCATGGACTGGCCATCAGTTTATCACCCGCTGGGGATAGGCTTCGTCGGAAGCGCAGGTTCGTAGCTGCGACGCTCAAATGTCCCTCATCTTACTTGGCAACATGATGCAGAGCACTTCATACGCATCTCCAGTCTAAAGCAGCTGAGGCGTACGAGCCTCTGCAGATCTCACACGCAAAGGACATGGTCCTTAATATTCTCGATAATCCAGACAGCTTCCAGGACCATGTGGCAACGTTAGTGCTTTCCTATGTCGGGGACATGACGGTATTTACGGATATTTTGAAGTTGTGCTGCGGCGACGATCTTGAAAGTTGCATATGGGAAGACTACGCCGACGTCCGCAAGTGATCCTGAAATCATAGAGGCTCGCCAGCTCGTCAAAAGAATTCGTGTGGTCCTTCGCCCCGGCGCTTACTGGGTGGAGGCGATACCGTGGCTCAAATACCTTCCTTGGTATGCGCTAGATTTAAAGGACGAGTTCGAGAGGACCAAGCGGCTCTTCACCGGCCAACTGAACCGCGTGAGACAGCAAATGGTTCGCATTGCCTTGCCTTGAGTATCTCGCATGATATCTGAATTATCCACAGCAAAGCAAAGCAGATATCGGCCCATCGTTTGCAAAATATATGCTAGAAAATGAAGATGTCTATGGCTTGACAGAGACTGAGATGGCGTATGTTGCTGGCGCCTTATTTGGAGCTGGAACCGAAACGGTGAGTGGTCTTCTTTTTTTCAAGTACATACACTGAGATGAGTATCAGACATCTGTGGCGATATGCACGGTGCTAATGGCAGCCGCACATTTCCCTGAAGAGCAAGCTAAAGTCCAGGAGGAGCTTGACGAAGTCATCGGAAGGCAGCGAGGTAACTCGATTTCTCATTGCAGTTCTGTCACTTCAATGATTTCTCTGCCAAAGCACCGACCTTTGCTGACAAACAATCCCTTCCTCGCCTGGAGGCCTTCATCTCCGAGGCTTTGAGGTGGAGACCGTTGGATGGTGGGCAACTAATTATCAGTCCCGTGCCTGAAGTTTAAACAGTTCGCATTGCAGGGCTGCCTCACCGAGCGACTGAAGACGTGATATATGTAAGTGCTCTCAAGGATTTGCCGTCCACATGATAATCTGACATCCTCCTGCAGGAAAACTATTGCATTCCCGCCGGAACAACGGTCACCGGCAACCTCTGGTGACTCACTGTCTTGCAAGATACGAATTATCTCATTGTGACCCTTTAGGGCTATCTCTCGAGATCCAGAAGTCTTCCCTGAGCCCGACGCGTTCAAGCCTCGGCGCTGGATTGACGACGAAGGTCTTGTGAGAGACGATCTCACATACTTTTTATATGGGTTTGGTCGGCGGTTAGTACCATCCCTCAGCATACCATACTTTGTCTGATTGTTCCTCCCAGCGTATGCCCGGGTCTACAAGTTGCGAACAGGTTACAATTCCTTTCCACACATAATTTTCCAATCTCATTTCAAGTGTTACAGATCAATATTCGCAAATTTACTTCTTGTGCTTTGGGCCTTCCAGCTCAGTCTGGATCCTACGAAGCCGCAAGATGACATGGGGTTCACGAACGCGGCGATGCCAAACGTCCCGTGCGCCATTGAATTCAAGACGAGGGTTCCGGAAGTGGAGCTTAGGCGTATGATGCAGAATTGTCTTGGGGACTGATGAGAAGATTTGACAAGTCTGGGTCGGATCGCCACTAGGGAGGGAACAAAGAACCAATTGGGAACAAATCATCAATTAGTTCATCTCTCTCGGACACTCGTCACAATTTCAGCTTGACTCCGCGTCCGCCTCGTTTCAGTTTAGTTGGTTATGCATCGTTGCGTATTTCTTTCTTGTGTTCGGAGTTCCTGTTTGACCGCGCATTGATAATTGTGTTCTGTTGATATGCGCTCCGTAATGTCGGGACTCGTTATCTCCTCCACCGAGAATCATGAAATTGGCCCACTTGGAAGTCAATGGTAGAACAGTGAGGTATGAAAGGCTGAGTGCAAGATGGGCTGCGGCAAGACGTGGGGAAAGCCAGGTGCAAGCTGCTAAGCTGTCGTGCACTGAATGATAAATACATCTGCGAAAAATCGTTCCGGGCCTTCTTGATCATTGGCTGCAGGTATACCTTATCGGGCCTCCACACGCAGATCCTCAATGTCAAATTTAAAGTCACGTGTAGTCAGAACCTTGAAGTTCCGTCTCGTCCGCTAAAATACGAAGTTCCAAATGTCGTCCTGATAGTTACACATATGCCGCCGACATGCAAATCCTCCACGAACGACGGACATACACTCTGTTCCAACATCGCGTCAGGTATGCATACCTCACGTCACCCATGATTTTAAGTTGTAAGCTGGCCGCTATCATCTCCTCTGAGTCGATATACATGACGATGCTGTTGACCGGGTCAGGGAAAACGGACGAGATCAAGTCAGCACCTGTGCTATGCACATCCGATATAATCCCGCAAGTGCACCTGTCAGAAGGAGTACTAGTGTCATTCTCGTGTGATCCGGTTATGATTTTGATTGTCAACTGCCCCATAAACGCATTGGAGGAAGAGCCAAACTACTGTAAGTCTGAGATCTATACATAAGTACCGGTCCACACTCGTTAAGTACCACCTCAATTTATGGGTATCACGTAGTGCCTTGACACACTAACGGTGACTAACCGGATAATGCATCTGCCGCTCGCTTCCTCAGTTCGCCTCAATACACTAGCGTGGGGTTGGCGCGAGGTGCATAAAAATTTGAACGCACCTTCGATGAGCTCCGGCCAATCCCTTTCCGCTCCTCTGATCAGCCATGCTTCAGCTTCCTGACATGCGCATTCCCGATAACCGTGACACGCAGCTCGTCCTCGGGGCTGCGGCTTGTGTTGGGGTAATAGGAGTGATGGTCCGGGCCTACCTTCGTAAATCAGACAGTGGTCTTCCTCTCCCACCTTCTCCTCCCACTTGGAGACTTCGAGGACACTTGCTACCCGCTTACAAGTAAAGTTTAACATCGGCCTTTTCGTTTTTGTAATCTGATTGCAATTTGTACTCCGTTTTTTTTATCAGCACATCTCTCACTGTCGCACGGTGGATTGACGAGTATGGCCCTGTGATTACTATTCGTTCAGGAACCCAGAATATCGTGATTATCGGCCGCCACAAAGTCAGTCCTTGTATGCTGAGTTATCATCCCCAGCCTCAACGTTTTGTGACAGGCCGCGGTGGATATTATGGAGAAGCAGGGAGGGCTGCTAGCTGATCGACCTCGCCGTGCTGCTGCAGAAATCCTTACCCACGGACTGGTCGTCGGTTTGTCATCCGCTGGGGACAGACTCCGTCGGAAGCGCAGGTTCGTCGCCGCGATGTTATAACGGCTCAAACAGCCCTCATCTTACTTGGCAACATAATGCAGAGCACTTCATACGCATCTCCAGTCCAAAGCAGCTGAGGCGTATGAGCCTCTGCAGATGTCACATGCGAAGAACCTTGTTCTCAACATTCTTGACGATCCATGCAACTTCCAGAACCATGCGGCAACGTAAGTGCTTTCCTTAGTGCGGGATATGATGGTGCTTAGGGGTAATTTGAAGTTGTTCTGCGGCGACGATCATGAAGGTTGCTTATGGGAAGACTACGTCCACGTCCGCAAGTGATCCCGAGATCAGAGAGGCTCGCCAGCTCATCAAGAGAATTCGTTTTGTCATGCACCCTGGTGCTTACTTGGTGGACTTGATACCGTGGCTCAAATACCTTCCTTGGTATGCGCCAGAATTAAAAGACGAGTTCGAGAGGACCAAGCGACTCTACACCGACCAACTGAACCGTGTGAGACAGCAAATGGTACGCCTTGCCTTGCCTTGCCTATCTTCACATGGTGTCTGAGTTATCAACAGCAAGGCAATGTGGACATCGGTCCTTCGTTTGCAAAACATATGCTAGAAAAAGAACAACTCTATGGCTTGACAGAGACTGAGATGGCGTATGTTGCTGGCGCCTTATTTGGAGCTGGAACCGAAATGGTGAGGTATCTTTCTTTTTTTCCGGATGCATACACTGAGATGATGTGTCAGACCGCTATGGCAATATGCACGGTGCTAATGGCAGCTGCGCATTTCCCTGAAGAGCAAGCTAAAGTCCAGGAGGAGCTTGATGTAGTCATCGGAAGGAAACGAGGTACTAAGCTCTATTTTTCATCGCAGTTGTGTCAATTGAATGATTTCCCTGCCGAAGCACCGACCTTTGCCGACAAACAATCCCTTCCTCATCTGGAGGCCTTCATAATTGAGGCTTTGAGGTGGAGACCGTTGGATGGTGGATAACTAATTGTCAGTCTTGTACCTGAAGTTCACACATTTCGCCCCGCAGGATTGCCTCACCGAACGACCGCAGATGTGATTTGGGCGAGTGCTCTCTGAAGTCGTTTGGTGGGTAATCTAACATCCTCCTGCAGGAAAACTATTGCATTCCCGTCGGAACTACGGTAATCGGCAACATCTGGTGAGTCACTGTCCTGCGAGATACGAAGCATCTCATTGTCACCACCTAGGGCCATCTCTCGTGATCCAGAAGTCTTCCCTGAGCCTAATGCATTCAAGCCTCAGCGCTGGATTAACGAGCAAGGTCGCGTAAGAGACGATCTAACATTCTTTGTGTATGGGTTTGGTCGGCGGTAAGCAATGTCTCTTGGGATGTACTTTCTTTCATTGTCCTTTTTTCCAGCGTATGCCCAGGCCTACATCTTGCGAACAGGTTACACTTCCTTTCCACACATCATTTTCCGATCTCATTCCAAACGTTACAGATCGCTGTTCATAAATTTGCTTCTCATGCTTTGGGCCTTCCAGATCAGTCTAGATCCTACGAAGCCGCAGGATGACATGGGTTTTATGAACGAGGCGATGCCAAATGTTCCATGTGCTCTCGAATTTAAGACAAGGGTTCCAGAAGTCGAGCTCAGATATATGATGGAGGATTGACCTGAGGCTGGGTGAGAAGCCTTGACGTTGAATCGGATCGCCACTTAGGAGGGAACGAAGAACCAATTGGGAATCTCTAGGACATTCATCACCAGCTGATTCCGAGTCGCAATATAGTCAACTACGTTGCGTATCTCTTGCTTGTATTCGGAGATCCAGTTTTACTGCGCACTGATGACAATTAGTATTCTGTCGATGTTATTTTTTGAAGGAATGCACTCCCTGACGTCCGGTCATTGAGTACTTGGATAATGTTCATGTATATATATTGTTTCATTTCCCTCGAAGGTCCTCGCCACGGTGATTTACGTGCACTGCCTACAGATAAATCGATGCGGTATAATAGCAACAGGACGTCTGAAAATGTACTCTTATTCTGAGGAGACATAGCGGGAACGAGAAACAACTGGGCCCGTTTATCGAGTTGCAGTATGATCAATGATCTATACTTGTGGCCTGCAAGGTCGCGGATGGTTTCGGATGTCGCCCTGACACCAGTGTCAGAAATGTGGGCCTGTTGGCGAGGAACATATGATCATGGACGAGGTGTCATTCCACTAGGTTCCCATGTAAACGACCACCATTTAACAGACATTTAGCAGCTATCCATCTATACGCATAAGAGTCAAGGTGGTATGAACGCGGCTATGACTAGGGTATAACCAGCCGTCGGTGATAATGATATACTACAAACATGCTTTATGTTTCTATCGATACCATCACACAATCGGACTCGCATCCCTGCTAGGCTCTGCATCCCACATTTTGGACATCGCCCCTCCAAAAGCCTTCCCGAGAGCTAGAGCCAATGGTGTAGGTACCGCATTACCGATCTGTCTGAATTGCTGTGGAACGCGTCGGTTATGGGACGTCACCACCTGAAGCAAGGACTCACATCATCGATAGCCTTTGCCATCGCCTTCCCCTTGTTCACTGAGACGAATTCGTAGCTATCCGGGAACCCTTGCGCACGAGCACATTCACGGACCGTAAGGATGCGTTTTTGCTGGCATATAAAGCGTTAAAGAGTAAGGCTCCAAACGGCGATAACTGGTATACATACCGAAGGATGCAATACTTGACCGCTTTTATTATTCGGCAGCACCGTGGTCAGTGCAGTCGAGAAGTACATGTCCGCATCCAGCCGCTGGTAGACAGCTGTCGGAGGATCAGCCAATGTGTTTGAATACGTACATATTGCGTCTTGCCTTTGTATTTTGTCCTAGCGTTCTCGTGCTTCGAGAGTCCGGTGTGCAGCTCCATGGGCAGGTCTATGGAATTCGCAGTAAATTCCAAACCGCCAACAATCCTGTAGCTCGACTTACCGAAATGATTAGCTCCCACTCTCAGAGGCACATTTAAAGTTCTGTGTTCGAGTTTCAGTGCAGAAACCAATCCAGGATAGACACCAAAAACTTACCTTTCAATGACGATATCCCCGAAGCGTTTGGTATAATGATACTGAAGCTTTTTGCTTCCCTGTCGCATGAGCTTCTGGTAGCGGGATAGTGGCCCACTAGGATATTGACATGGCTTCGAGTAACCAGCGTACGGGTCTGCTGGAGTTCTTGCAGAATGCAGCGCGGAAAAAGACGGGATCCCAAGCTCGTCTTTGCGCTTGCGCTCCACCGCTCTATCAGCAGCAGTTTTCGAGATGGTGGTGTGTGGGTTTACCCTAAATGCAAGTTCGAATAAGCTAGGGTCCCCAGATTTGGGAAAGGTGCATACCAGTCGAACGGAGGCTGCAAAATAAGTGGGAGTGAATAAGTCATCAAAAAGGCGATTTCTGGACCATACCAAATCACCAATGGCTTCATGGATCGTCACGAAATGCAGCGGAGCGGAGAGGTCAGCTTTGTTGTCGCCGTACTTCAAGCGCGTAACAGGTCCTAAGTATGCACCAGTAGGTAACTTGACGCGCTGTACTTTTGTGTGAGGAAAGAAGTGTGTCGGGATTGGGAACTCCGGAAGGGCGACTCCTTGCCTGGCCGCCACGAACAGAACCCGCCTGCGTGCTTGGGGCGCGCCATAGTTTCCTGCGTGAAGAACATTATATTCGATCTGGTAGCTGCCAAAAATAAGCATCAAACAGCGCAAATGTATCAAATCGTACTTTAAGGCAAGGAGGGCGGCGAGAATGAATTTCACAACGCCCGAAGCCACAGTTTTTCCCTTCAATGCATGTTCCAGGATTCCGCCAACGTTCTCCAAGAGGAAGTACATCGGTCGGTAGAACTCTACGTATGCAATCATGTTGCAGACGAGCGTGGACCTATAATACATCGTTAACACAGATACACACCAACCCTACGTCGTGTTCACCGTATGTCATCATCTCTCTAGGAAACAGATTGTCACTATCGTAAATGGAAAAAAAAGTCTGATCTTTACCTTCGCGTGATTCAGCTTTGAAAAGGACTGGCATGGCGGACCTAGCAAACAGTAAACACGATCAACATCACCTCTGATGACATGAATCCTACGCACCACCATAGATGAAATCAACTTCGCCCGGCTTAGGCATCGAGGGTAGGCGCTTCTGATCTCCCAGAGAGAAGAGGGGGTCGGGATTATTCCCATCAGCGACATCAATGGCGTGCTGGAGGCATATGTTTGTGCATTGATTGTATACCGTCACATCAGGGTGATTTTGCCTGAGATAACATCAACACAAGCGCATTGAGCATGAAGCGAAGCGTAATTGACTTGTAAGTTTTCGCTGCTCCTGGAGAAAACTCAACCGCGTATCTTGTCTCCACGAAGCCAGACATATCCAATCCAGTTCCGAGGCCACCCGCACCTTCAAGTACACGTTGGGATCAGTCACAGAGCAACAAAAAATAAAAGCAAACCAGCAAACAGTTCCAGCCCTCGAAGCGGGCCGAATCTCTTCAACTGTTGAGCCCGGCGTGTTAGATGAGCTTGGTGCTCTTCGTGGCATTCAACGCAATGCCAAAAATGATTTCCTGACCACGGTTGTAGGTCATCGAGCGAATGTATGTCGAGGGAATCAGCGCATTCGTTCACGTAGAAGTGATCGTCGTGAGTGACCCAAGCATCTATAGCAGTGTTGTCCGTTTCATGAATGACGAAACATTGTCCTCTGACATTGTCGGGTCTTGTTTTCTCCCGGCTCTGTGAACGAAACAAGCGCCGCTACGAAATATGAGTTAGAGAGAACGTAGGATGCAGGTGGTGCCCTTGCCTCATCAGAAGAGGCTCCTTTTGGCTTATCAATGCCATGTCCGACTTTCCGGGCAATGTCATCGTAGCGCCCAAAGAGTCGAATGATGACCTCGGTGCACTTGCCCCTTTTTATTTTGAAATCCTCCACTTGGCCAATTTGATAGACACTGTTATGGCCCGTTGAGATATACGCAAAGTCTCCCTTATGGTAGTTTACATCGTTATGAGAGAACCCATCTCGAAGGGCTCGTGAATCAGTGAAATTCGACGCGCGTTCCTTGTAACCGCAAGCGAGGCACTGCTTATGGTCATCGCAGAAACTGAGGAGTGTTTGAGTTTCTAAGTCTGAGAGGCGAACGAAACTGGACTCGAGGCTGTTGAACATAAGTCTGCGGGTCCGTTCTCAGTGTTACATGAAGCACTGCTGTAAGAGTCTGCATACCCAGAGTGAAAATCGTTGTCGTCGTCAAGAGTTGACTCGTCTGGTTGGAAACTGTCCATTGGAAGTTCACGAACATTACATTTTTGCGAGATGGCGTCAATTTCAACGTCGCTGCAGTCGGAGAGCATCAGATAAAGCGCATGTGAATGTCCCGCTTCTTGGAGCAATGTCTTCGAGCTGTGAGTGAACCACTGCGCATGGAACTTCTTGACGCCCTCATCGTCCTCGAAAAAGTACCGAATCATGCAAAACCTTTCGAGGTAAGCCTATCACAAAAGACAAAGCAGGCGCACGAGGTCACGACCCACCAATAATCGTTTGCAAGTTTGTTCGTCGACTGGGAGGGCTGGTACTTGTAGGATTTTGCACGAGCAGTATCCTCGTCTTCTCCAGGTACGACAATGACAGCATCTCCGACCTGACCCGAATAAGATACATTTTTGTCGAGAAACAAAAAGAACTTACTGAGTACTTTACGCCGTCCACGCGAACAGAATTATAGAAGTCGGTATAGCCATCCACGGCATCCAGCCACTCCACAGAGTTCGGGTTAGCGGCATGTATTTTAGAAGGATGTCGTGGCGTGTCGTCCGATATATCCTTGCCCTCGTCCACGAGTTGTCCAGCAATCTTGATATTTTCGAATAATCGTTGTGCGACCCTTCCGACGACGGGTGTTGTGACGGTTTTGTTCCTGTGCTTGAGAACTTCTTTCTCGATGTTGTTAGAACTCGACGAACGACTCTGGGGCGGCCGCTGGGTACGCGAGCGGGAGGCGGGAGCAGTTTCCTCCATCAACTGATAAGACATTTCTTGTCCGAGGATGTCCTTCACCACCGGAGTGCGCCCAACACGGATTTTGTCATCGCGAAGCTCGTCGAGTGTTACAAAAAGATAAGTTTTCTGTCCGAATGTCAGAGAGTGATGCGAAATACAAACCTAGATATACATACAATGTCATCACACTGTATGTCATTCTCATCGAGCTCACGCCCGATGATGGTTAATGCAACAGAAACTTCTTCAGGCGAGTCAGGAGTTATGTGAAGGGCAGAAACAAAATCTTTATAAGTCAACCGTGGGTTGGCCAGGGCCATAGACACAAGAAGATGGGCAACTCGATGCTTCAGCCACAAATCACGGAAGAAGGGGACGTATTGTTCCGAAGGACGATCGAGAATATACCAAGCATGGTTCGTTAGGATATACAACTTGCTGAATATTGTCAAATGAGTTATAAACTAAGCTGCTATCATGGATAAATACTTACTCGTCAAGTTCTCTAGTGCGCTGTCGTATGTCGTGAATCGTGAACTTCCGTATCTCTGTCAAACGAATCCGTTGGAGGCAATCCTCGTCGTTAGACATACCATTTCCGTCATCGTCGTCGTCGCAGTCATCGTCGCAGTATTCATCCTCATCCATATGGGATTTTACGTAACCGGACGCTCGGTACATATTGTTGTTCACCGCATGGTTGACGTTAATTAGCTCACCGATTGGCACTAGCTGTTGTGTCGTGCACTCGTATATGGCGAAATCTGTTAATATGCGTACAGGTACATGCGCAGAATTGCCAGAGTCGGAGAGTTCAGCGGGGTCGGTTTCGCCTATAACCTGAAAATTCTCATCTTCGTCGTATTCGTCGTCGGGGGGTGCATAGATCAGCGTTTCTAAAGCGAATGTCAAGGAGTCGAGTCGAGACATTCAGATGGATGTACCTTTAGGCAATGTGAGCTCTTTTGGCTCAGAAGGCTGTGGCTGTGCCGCGACGTTGGGCACGGACGAGTCGTGTACGGTTGATTCCTCTGACGCGTCTGAATCCATCTGTTTGCAATCACATTTCGATATCAGCTTGGAATAACCGAGTGGCTGACTTACTACGCGTGAAAGTAACCTCTTCCTTCTTTTCTTTCCGCCGCGCGAGGACTCGTGCTCAGGTTCAGGCTCTGCAACCCTCTTTAAGGGCGTTTTCGAGGATGATGCATGGGCGGACATAGGTCCAAAGTGCCGTTTCTTCGACATAAATTATGTTTGGTGGGTCACCGTATGAAGATAAAGGCTCAGGAGTAACAATACCAACAAGGGATACTAAGGGGATCTATACTTAACCAATGTTTTAAAGTTTAGGAACAAAACAGGATGATTTGGGGGGTCGACTGTGGTCGATGATCTTTCCATTCGACCACGTGGCACGAGTACTAGTATTGTCGTAGTCGCGCCTGGTCCCTACCTTTGTCAACAACTGACATGCGACTACCCCTCGCCCTCCTTCTTGCTTTTTTAGTTCAACAATGCGTCCACGCTTCACCGCCAGCCAAGCGTTCTTATGCAACACACGATTATTATGTCCTCGAGCATAACCCTTCCGCAGGCGCAACTCTAAATGAATGCACGGGAGAGCTTGGAGTGGAGCTTGTCGAGCAGGTCGGGGAACTGCGGAATATATGGCTAGTGCGCTCCGCAAAGACCATATCCAACTTTGCTCCGAGGGCAGCATCAGATAGAGTCCTCGGCAGGTTCGAGGATTTGGTCACTCTTTCAGCACATTCAACTAGTTTATACCCACGAGCGGGTCGTCAAGCCCGTGCACACCGCATATTATCGTCCATAAAATATTTATCACCTCAGGTACCTCGCCAACGGACAAAGCGAGACAGCTCATTTCTAGAACGTGCACCGCCTCCCGTTAACCCTGGCGACCCTCAACCGAAAGCATCTGAAATCATAGCAGAACGCCTTGGATTTGTGGACCCCCTATTTACTCAGCAATGGCACATCGTTAACGACCAGTACCCCGAGCATATGATGAACGTGACGGGTGTGTGGGAAATGGGTATCACAGGAGAAGGTGTCATTACTACACTGGTGGATGATGGATTGGACTACCGGAGTCGGGACTTGGCCGAAAACTTCGTACGCTATACGTTGTGTGATTCATTTTGATGCTGACTTTCTCAAAGGATGCTGAAAATTCATATGATTTTAACGACCACACCGATTTGCCCACCCCCGTTCTTTCAGATGATCACCACGGCACGCGCTGTGCTGGTCAGATCGCCGCAGTCAAGAATGACGTCTGTGGCGTCGGACTCGCTTACAAGTCAAAAGTCGCTGGCGTACGCATATTATCCGGACCTATAACTGATGTGGACGAGGCAGCTGCCTTGAACTACGGCTTTCACAACGTGTCCATCTTTAGTTGCAGTTGGGGACCACCTGATGACGGCAGGTCGATGGAAGCGCCAGGATATATCATTGAAAAGGCTGTCGTAAACGGCATACAGAATGGTAGGGAAGGGAAAGGATCGATATTTGTCTTTGCCAGCGGAAACGGGGCCGCACAGGGAGACCAGTGCAATTTCGATGGGTACACCAACAGCATATACTCCGTCACCGTCTCGGCTGTAGACTTTAAAGGCCTACACCCATATTATTCTGAACCCTGCTCTGCGAATATGGTTGTAGCATACAGTTCAGGGAGCGGTCAACATATCGTAAGCATGCGACTCCGCACGCCGCAGCCAACTGAGGTTATTTGAAGGTCACTACCGACCTTGACAATAAATGTTCCAGCGGCCACGGTGGTACCTCCGCCGCCGCCCCTAATGCAGCTGGTGTATTTGCTTTGGTACTTCAAGTTCGGTGAGACTTGCGTCCCTTCACAGAATTCACACTGATCAAATTTTCATGACAGGCCTGACCTGACGTGGCGAGACATACAACACCTCTGCGTGAAAACCGCTCAGATGATAAACTCCGAGGATCCCGACTGGGAACCCATGGCTTCGGGACAAATGTACTCGTATAAATACGGCTTCGGGCAGCTTAATGCCTACGCCTATATCCAAGCAGCGCAAGATTGGCAGCTTGTCAAGCCACAGGCGCGGTTCCACCCTCCTGCCATGCAAATCAACAACGGCACTTTACTCACGGAGAATGGGGACATGGAGGGCGGGCAGTCGATTATCCCCGGGGGTGTTATGAGTTCGTTCACGGTGACGCAGGACATGCTTGACACGCACAACTTCGAGGAGTTGGAGCATGTGACAGTCAGAGTGTGGATCTCGCACACCAAGCGCGGGGATGTCGAAGTTGAGCTCACGAGTCCTGGTGGGATACGCAGCGTTCTTGCAGCTAAGCGTGATCACGACCGTTCTGAGACTGGTTTTAGAGGGTGGAGATTTATGTCTATCAAGCACTGGTATGATCATTGTTGTTCCCAAGACTCCTTCAAATTGCTAAGTGTTTTGTAGGGGTGAAAATGCGATTGGCACTTGGACACTCAAGGTTTCTGACCAATCATCCGAAGGGCATAGCGGAACTTTCCATGGCTGGCGTCTCATGTTCTGGGGCTCCACTGTTGATCCCACTGTCTCAACAACCTACGTTCTCCCACTTTCAGAGTACCAGCTTCCTTCCACAGATAACGATGACGCAATCAACATCCCCACATCGACATCTAGCAAATCCCACCCCAAGCCCACTTCTGGTCTTCCGGACGACCACGGGACTGCCGAGGGCGAAGCCAGCAAGCCTGCGTTCCCATCCCCAACTCTGCCTCCGGCTGCAACAATGACGCCGACACCAGACGAAGGCTGGTTCTCAGACATGTCCAACCTCGTGTCTAGCCAGAAATGGTTCTTCGGGGCTATCGGCGCAGTAGTGCTCTTCGGTGTGGGTGCAGGGGTGTTCTTCTGGAGACGCCGTGTGAAGCATCGAGCGTACGCTGCGCTCAGCGCGGGTGATGAACTGCAAATGAGTTCGGTCTCAAGGCAAGGCAGGCCCCGTGCCAAAGAGCTGTACGATGCATTTGGGGAGGTGTCGGATGACGAGGATGCGGATGAAGAGACCCGGTTGCATGGCTTAGGGTTCCACTCTGGGTTCTTGGACGACGAAGACCCGTCGTCTGCTGGCCCTGCCCCCGTGTACAGAGACGAGCCCAGGAGGGGGCATGATGCTAGCCCTGGTGTTAGATCTGCAAGCCCAGAGAGCGGCAGTGGCAGTGGCAGTGGCAGTGGTAGTGGAGATGGGAGCTGGGAGCATGCTTCCCAGACACATTGATCTGTTTCGATATATATACGTACTTTTTCATTTGTTAGTATTTCTTTTATGTGCATTGAGGATTATTGGGCGCATCTCGTATCTCTTTAACACATATATTACATACCACTGGAACATTATGGAGACAAGTCGCAGGACGTATTCTGCCAACAGGACAGCCTTCGTATAACAAAATCTAGAACAAGAACATAATGAAACAAGTTAGGGCACATCCCGGTAGCAAAGTGCCTACGTGGAACCATTTCCACGACGCGTCATAAAACATGCAGGGATGATGATGTGCAATCGTGACATCAGATTTGGTATCCACACATTTGAGATTTCAATATTTTGCATCTTGCAAGATTTCAATTAAAAGCGGATCTAGACCTGGCTAGAGCACTCTAGATTACCTCCCGAATGGTGAAAAAAGGCGGTGAGATGCCAGTTTTCCCCGCTGTGCCATATGCATAGAAGTTTGAGATCAAAGCAGTTGTTCGCAATGCAGACGGACACAGGGGGTGATCAAGGAATGTAAGCGAATGCACAATCTAACTGTGAGTGTCAGCGTCACCACCACTATTCTGGTGTGACGATTGGTCGGACTCCAAGTCCCATCGCGGAGACATCCTCAGGCTGCCATAAGACCAACACGAGAGACGGTAGTGCACGTTCGGGATTGAATCAGCGTAAGACATATGGTGAGTCACTGCGCATCATTTCGTGCGACACGGCAGGCTCCTCTCTGGGCGGATTGTCGTTGACTTTCTTGTAATGGGGTACGGAACCAGTAACGACGCGCTGTAGAGCACCTGTCAGCAAAGAGGGGCAGAAACGCCAGAAGATTCATGCTACCTCGGTGCCACGTCCAGCCGCGACCTCCACGACTGGCTAAATCTCGACCAACGGAAGGAGTAATGTTGCCACAGGAACTACGTGACGCCTTGAGAGCGGCGTCGAGGTTCCTCCTGGGACCGTGCTCGCTCTGATTGCCTGCGAAATGGTAGCGATTTACTAGATCCTTGATGCGAGAGTGCTAGTGGGAGTTCGTATGGGATGCGGTAGGAGTGGTGGGGCAGAAAACTTATGTATCTTCTCTTGCTGTATTCCAAACGATGATGTGTGTCTGGGCGCCTGCTAGTTTGCTACTGCATCCGGAGAGCACGATACCGACGTGTCTACTTGGAGTGGTCCAAGGACTATATCGTCTGCAGAAAGCCTCTTCCCCACGCACACCGCCCCGTTAGCTGATGTACTTGCAAACGTCCCGCAGTCCAGTGCAAATTTAATTATCTCGACGTGTTTGTTGTTCGTTTGTTTACCAATAGCCTTAGATCCAAACAAACCACAACAATTTCAACACTACCAGCAAATTCTTGAAGGGGGCGCCGCGTCGATGACAATGACCATAGAGCCACCCTTGGATACACCAGACAATGTTTCTCAGAAAATCGGACAAGTTCCCCTGCGAACAGGTCCTCCGACAAGGGAAGAGCTGCTCGCGTATTATCCAGCCAAGTTCACATGGGACCAGCTCAAGACCTTCGTGAATTCCGGGTACTTATACTTTATCGTCAATACGAACAAGGCCGACGACGCTGACTCTGGGACGTCGCTTAAGGGATCTCGGGCTGGTTAAACGTGACAGGGCACAACACAAGAGATATAAAGCATGGTCCTTAGGGATTGTGAAAGAACACGGTTCAATGGGTGGGTAATGTAGAGTCAGGATATAGAGATCGCTCAACGGCCTGAAGTGAACTACCTTATCAACCACCGTCTCCAATGGGGAAAGCCAGATACCCTTTCACTATTACCCTCAGCACTCAATAACGATACCAGATTCAAGGACGTACCCATCTCACCATCTAAATCCGATCGGCCACTCCCGGCGCTTCCCCCAGACGCACCTGAATATTTTAAAGCTGATATGCCGTTCGACTCAGAGTTGATCAGCATCATTCAGAATGACTGGCCTTACCCCGTCCCTATCGAGATTGAACACACGCTCATCTGGTCGCGAGTGCCTATACTCCATCCGGATCTCATCCCAGCGGAAATCCATGCACGGATACAACAGGATGGGCTGTGTGGGTTTACGGGCAACGACGAACCTCCACCCTCACCGTCCACCCTGCCGCAATGTCTGCCTTCGCTGGCGGAGTGGGGAATTACAATGGAGAATCTAATTCGCAGCCCAAAAAGCAATCCAGAAATCGAAGAGTTGGTGAGGAATGCTGGAAGGGAAATAAATGGTTTTGTGAAACGAAGATGGGTGGAGAGCGAGTGGGAAACCGCATGGTTTGTCAATCCCCCAGTGAGTGAACCAGCCCGTGGTTTTACTGCGCTAGATGCTGAGCGTTTTGCAGAGGAAACAAAGTGTTCGCGATCTAGCGCATATTCACGTATTTGCGAAGAAGAAACAAATTTGAAATAGACCAATATTAGACATACTCGTACAACTTTATCGTTTGTGGTCTTTGGGAATAACTTTCATTTTGTCTAACACAAAGATTGAGGAGCCTGACATTGATGTTTGGTCTGGTGTGTGCTTAACCTTTTGGTTTTTGTTCCTGTGCGTAGATGTCAAACACACCGAATAACGGTGTCGAACTGTCTGGTGCGAATGTAATTTGAGTTCGGCGATGTACCAGCCTTTACCAGGAGCTTCTGATCGTGGGCCGTAGCTACATGTTTTTAGCTCCCGTGTGCCAACGGATTCTAGTGATGGGGCTACCGAGCTCATCAGAATGAATTTGATGAAGGGTAGGTGTTTTTACCTGCATGTGGGGGCCACCACATCGGTCCGGCGGCATCAGAACCCACCTAAACAAGTTGACAATGTTCCAAACGTTCACTAGTTCTCGTGGAAGACGGGAGACGGTGGTCTAATGTCATACTTGAGCATGTTTCGCAAGACTATCAGTCAAGTGATGTGTTCTTCAAGGTATGAACCGTTGAAAATGATGAACTAGTATCAGATTTATCAACCATACTGTGTTCCGGACAACCTTCTTTTTTCGTCAGAGGTGCGTCGTCTTGTCTGGTTTTCGATGAAGCAAACTCGGCCGTGCCACGTCTGTTCTGGATTTCTGCCGTTTGAAAAATCTTGATAGACTATTGGGGCAGTGACAAACGGGTCGGTGTGTGAGTCGAACCATTTTATGAAGTCTCCATTATCTCCAAGGTCTCGCTGCCTGTTGTGAATTATCTGCCACCCGGTAGGCAGACCCAATGAGTGTACCTTCTCTTAGTAGTACGTGTAAACAAACATGCTCTTTATGTGTGAACGTTCCTTGGCACTTCCCAAGGTCATCGAACTCGGTTTCAGTATGATATTAGACGCATTCGCTCCAGAAATGCGCTTTGCTCGACCTTCACGTAAACGCATATCTGGGGCCCCAGTACGTATAGCGTGTAAGCGTGGCCAAGAACGGTGTTACGCTCGCTAAGACATATAAAAGACTACTATAGCTAATTTAGCCCCTAGCTACAGTAGTCACTACCTATTCCTTTTTCTTCCCTCTTTATCCCTACTCTTCCCGATCCCCTTAGTATAAAAGCCGGTTCTGTTCACTTAGATAGAGTAGTTGATCCTTCCTACCCAAGTAACAAGGGCATAGTTCAGACAGTTCTCTCTGTTGCTATTCCTAAGTCTACCTCAAGAAGTCAGCTTCCCGTGTGAACGTTCCTCGAACGCCACATATTTTGAACTTCGAATACTACCGCTCCTCTCTACTCCTCTCTACGGTCGTTGCACTAGGGGACTGATCACCCTCTAAATCTTCGACCCTTCTACCCCCTACCCCAAAAACCCATCTCTATCGATAGAAAACCATGTCTGCCAGCGCAACAGACAATCCTACCCCTCTTAGCTCGGCTCCTGCGAGTTTGAAGAGTGTAGACGCAGGCACCCTCGAACTTGGAGTTGAGAGTGCCTGGACCCGTGACAATACCTTCGTCACGGGGGAGACTGGGAGTGAAAGCGTTCGCGCCGAGCCTCCGACAAATGGGCACAGCACCCTGCTGGACATAGACCAGTTGCCTAGTGGCACGATCCCCGGAGCATTTGACGTCCCGCCCGTAAATAGACCCTTATCAGTAGCTGATAAAGACAAATTAGAAAAACACTCGCCTAGCATCCGTGGAGGAGCTAGTTCCGTCGCAATGAGCTTGAGCCCGCCGCTAGGGCAACCAGACGTAGCGTACCCAAAAATTGGACTATTGGATAGTTTGCAATATCAGCGAGCCCGCGTTGCTAACCCAGAAATAAGAGCACATACCCCTAGACTGACAGAAGTGTTCGACTGGGCTGACAGCCCTAACGACGAGGAACTGGGCGAGGTCCCAGAATTCCCAACACAGGCACCCAACCGAGACCAACGCAATGCTGTCTCGGCTACCTCGACGCCTCGTATAGCAACTGAGCTAAAAGGAAAAGAGGTTGACCCACTGGAAAAGAATAAGGGAACCAACACAAACCCGCCTAAAGATTGGCTGGCCCAGTGGTCAGAATTTGATGAAGGGATGGCTGAAGCCAACTGCCCAGGACCAGATGATTCTGACGAGTCCCTGAAGAACCTCTGGGACGACGAAAATAGACGAGGGTCGATCCAGATCCAGAACTTGGCTCTACGCCGGTTCCGCAAAATCGCCCGTGATGAATTGAACGACCAGGCAAACGTTGTCGACGAGCTGCGTGAGAGGGTACGCGAGCTTGAAATCCTGGTCATCCAAAGTCAGACTCGTGAAGACGAGGCCAGGAAGCAAGTGTCGGAAGCCCACAGGGCACCCACAATTAGTATCCAACAGATGACTGATGAGAAAAGGGGTCCCCCTGCACCTGAAATGAATAGCCAGCGTACAGGTAAACACCCTGTTAACCTGGGAGGTAAGCCTCCAGCTGAATCACTCCATCGATTCCAGCGAGCGTCTTCCGTTTTGCCAGCGGGGAGTTCAGTGAAGCGGGCCATGACAGGTCCACTTCACGACGCCAATGACCCCGGACCCGACGACTCGCAGTCCTCCTCAGATTCATCTAGTGATGATGACGAGGAGTCGTCGACTGAGTCGGATGAAGTTAGTAAACCGCCCAAAGGAAAACGGCAACGAGAACGCTCACCAAGGACAAAGGCCCTCACCCCGGAATTTGGGGTTGATTTCTTGGCCATGGAGCCAGAGTCCGAACATGATAGCGACTCCGCTGACACTAAGAGACTTAAGCGCCGTGCCAGGAGAGAGTATCGGGCCAAACTCAACCTACTGAAGTATCAGCAAGGATTCATCAAAAATGAGCCCCCGTTCATCTATAACGGTGAAGCCAATGCAACCACGTTTAAGAAGTGGGTACGGGAGGTCCGTGAGTGGAAAGACCGAGCGCAACTCACCACTGGCCAATCTCTGAGAATGCTGGGTAAGTACCTAAGTGGTCAGGCCTACAGATTCTTTGAGCGTGATATACTTGACCTGCGAAAGGGTTACTCACTCACGGAGTTCTTCGAGCAGCTGTTCGATTATGTATTCCCGCCCGACTTCCGGATGCAGCAGCGCCAACGGTTCCTTGATTGCCGACAAGACGGAAAGCAGTCAGTTCGCGACTACCTACGCCGTCTCCGGGACTTGGCGGATATGGCAGGCGATGTGGATGACCGGGAGATAGTCCGTCAGTTCTGGACGAACTGCAAGCCCTACCTTAAAGCCTCACTAGTAGATAAGGGCTATGAGCCAAATACCGTTAGTTTAGAGGTCATTGAGAAGAAAACTTTACGCACCGAAAGGGCGTTCATAGAGAACTCTCGCGACCCCAGTATCCTTCTCGCCCTGAACCCCACTGCTGCCGCCAGTGTCATAAACCAACCATCCGGATACGAGCGAAGGGCTGGAAGAGATCGTGATCAGCCCCATCGACGACGTGATCGACGAGAACGCACCTCATCCCTGTCAGCAAATGCGATCTCGAATAGTAGGCCTCACCAACCTAAACCTCGATCATCTAACCCATCCCACCCTGTCCACGACCGACCTAAGAAAAGCGCTGACGAGATCAGGCGACTTAGGGAGCGTGACCTTTGCTTTGAGTGTGAGCAGAAGGGCCATATGGCCAAAGACTGTCCCAGGCGTCATAAGCTCCCCTACCGACCGGGAACTAAGCTTGACTCACTACGATCTAGCGCCGTTGGAGTTACCAGCGCTGATATCCGAACCGCTGCGATAGAGGAAGGCGTGGTGAGAGGACTATATGGAATGGCAATTCAAGTGTCAACTAACCCCGAGCTAGATGATGCACGTCACTCACTGGTAGTCGAACGATCCCTCGCTCTACTTCGTCTGGCCGTACCCCTCCCTACCGATGAACTTGTCGACCCAATATACGACCCGTTCGCGTTGGATCGCTTTACTCTTGACCACTGGGGGGGACCGGATACATATCTCCTGTCAGATAAGCATAATTATGACTCTTACATAGTATATTATGATCAGCTCAGCTGACACCGAATTTGACGTAGTGAGCTGGTTGACTGACCTGAAACTCGTCAACTATCCTGACCTCATAACGACTAAATCCTCGTTTCGCCCATCAGTGGAATGGGAGCGTGGTAGACCAACCGGACCCCAGCTCCAACCCAGCCTACCAGCCCTCCAATGTCTCTGGCAACCCTTGTCAGTACGGACAATGAATCGTGTCCCGAGCTACTCACCTGCGAGTCTTCGTCAGAGAGTGACCTAGACGAAGGACAGGAAGTACAGACAGACGAGGTCCCCGACCCAGGTGATGATGATTCGTCTCATGATGAGAATGAGAATAGTCAGTCGCTATACTGCGGCGGGACTAAGCCAGACTTACCTGATGTTCGTTGCCTGTCCCGCAACGCGTCCAGACCCAAGTCCTCCAGTCGAATCCTCCCGCGAGCCCTGATCGTGGTCATCCAAGTCAATGGCCACCCTTGCAGGGCCTTACTTGACTCTGGGTCTCTGACGGACTTTCTGTCAACAACAGTCGTTGACCAACTTAAGCTCCCATACGACTTACTTAATAAGCCAATCCCTCTTCAGCTGGCTGTCTCTGGCTCGCGCAGTGTAGTGAAGGCGAGTGCGACTGTGGAATTCGCGTACCAGGACGTGTTGGGACCACGAACGTTCGACATCGCTAATCTTGAGTCGTATGACGCGATACTGGGAATGCCGTTCCTATTCCAACATCAAGCACTGTTAGGATTCAACCCCCCTGAGATTAAGCTAAGAAGCAACTTACCTTTGCCGATCAGGGGTGCTCAAACCCAAGTCCTCGAACTGCAAGGTTCGAGTCCTGACGTCGATCGCGTCGAGTGTCTTCGCACCGAGCTGTTAGCATATGCAAAGGATATCTGTAAACAAGCAGTCGAAACCCCCTTGCCCCCTCTGAGGGCAATAAATCATGTCATACCTCTCATCAACGACAACCAGGTTTATGCCTGGCGGCAATCCAAATGTCCTGAGGCCCTGCGTCCCATCTGGCGTGCCAAGCGGGACGATTACGTACGGACGGGGAGATGGGAGTTTTTCAGTGGTACGAACGCGGTGCCTATGATTATGATGAGGAAACCTACCAAGGATGGATCACTGAAGCTACGTACCGTGCTCGACACCCGTCAGCGTAACAAGAATACGCGTAAGCTAGCATCCCCGCTGCCAGACATCGACACGATCCTCAGGAACGTGTCGAGTCATCCGTTCCACTCCCTGCTGGACGGGAAAGACGCCTACGAGCAGATACACGTAGTACCGGAGGATGTGCCGAAAATGCTGTTCGCCACTCCTGATGGTACCATGATAAGTCACGTTATGCAAATTGGAGACTGTAACGCAGGCGCGACGTACCAATCGATTATGAACCATATCTTTGGTCCTTACATAGGCGCCTTTATGGATGTATATCTTGATGATATTGTGATATATTCTGACTCTGCTGAGGAACACACCAAGCACGTAAGGATTGTGATTGATACACTGAGGGAAAATCACTTCTACCTTGGTGAAGACAAGATTCAGCTCTTTAAACCCGAGCTGACCATTCTCGGGCACGTCATTGACGACGAAGGAATCCGACTCGACCCCCACAAGGTCGACAAAATCTCCAACTGGAAGACACCGACGTCGAAGGAACTGCTGATGCAGTTCATAGGGTCAGTAGGGTACCTGGCAGCAGGCTGTCAAGGGGTTAGGGTAGACATGCAGCACTTGTCGAAAATCGCCGCACTCACCACTAAGTGGTCGTGGTCTCCGACAGACCAATGTGCGTTCGATCTCGTGAAGGCCTGCGTGGAAGCGCATCGTGACATCAGTCGCAAAGCCCTGGACTTACCTTCCGCCATTAACGGGTCCCTACCCGTCAACCTGACCACTGATGCCTCTCTGACTGGAGCCAGTGGGATATTGTCCCAGGGAGCTGACCACCGGACCGCGAACGTAGTAGCATTCTGGTCAGGAAAATTTAATTCCGCCCAGCAGAATTACCCTGTCCACGAGCAAGAATTGTTAGCAATCGTTGAGTCATTAAAACGATTCAGGCACTTACTGATTGGCTACCGTTTTCGCGTCTATACCGATCACAAGGGGTTGGAGTGGCTAGCCACACAAAGCCGGCTCTCCCCTCGTCAAGCACGATGGCTAGAAGCACTCAGCGAATTTGATTTCGAGTTAGTATACGTACCTGGGATAGAGAACACCTTTGCGGATGCCCTCTCCAGAATATATAGCCACGAACCTAAGGGAACTGTGAGATCAGCCAGCGAATATGTCAGCGTGGAAGAAGAGGACATACCTCGTAATCTATTACTGAATTTCGTCACGTCTCCCGTGTACACAGGAACACCGCTGTTCCTAGGTGCTACTGAAGCACGGAGATCAGCCAGGATTGCGTCCCAACGGACTGAAGTAGCGCGGCCCGACACGCCGAAACGAGAGCTGAGCAGGCAGACAGACGGCACAGGTGTTGTCCCCCGGTCTAAGGCGCCAAGGGCGGTAAACACTACCATTGGGAGCACTGACCACAGGAATCCACTACAGGTCAGGCCCTCAGGGAGCATAGCGAGCACTGACGCACCTACTGGAGACTCTGCACCATCCGCGAGAAAAACCCTGCCAATATGGCCAGGTACCACTGCAACTGGCCAATATGGGCGGAGGTCCCCCAGCGCTGGGCCTACACCCCCTGCTAAGACTAGGAAAGTAATCCTGAGGGTTAGCGACCCTAAACGATCACTAGAGGGCGGGAGCAGTGAGAGCATGACCCAGTATGCACCAAAATCCACCAAAGACGCACCCGCTAGAGGACCAACGGTCAGCACTCAGGAAAGGGAACCAGTCACTACAACTGGTCAACCTGACCAGAGGACTGGTGTCCTACCACGGTGGAAGACCTGGGATGAAGACAAGGCCTTTAATAACAATGTCAACTCAATACACAAGGACCGACACGTACCCTGTGACGACGGTTCAATTGTCGAAGTTCGACCAACCATTGCTTCCGGAGAAGTCCGATCATCAACTGATGGCGAAGTCCGATCAGCAATACAGAAGGACCCACAAATCCACGTACCTGATGACGACAAATCAAACGGTAAAGTCCGTGACGACAACCCAATCGGTAAAGCCCGATCATTGGCACACAAGGACCAACAAACACACGTGACGCGTGACGTCACCCCTGACGAACCTCTCCCAGGCAAGGAACCGAGCAGAGGAAATGAGGCCGACAATATCCTAGAGGCCCCACTTCTCACCGAGGTTATCTCACTGGGCGACCCACTTGTCGACATCCACGAATGTCTGATAGGCCGCTACCTAGAAGACACGTTCTTTAGCAAGATCCTGGATAACCCCAGTGCGTTCAAGAACTTTGAAGTGAGTAATGGGCGTATCTATCTCAAGGATACTCATAAACGATCCCTCTGCATCCCCGATATCACGATAAACAAGCGACGACTTCGTGAAATCGTCATCTCACACGCTCACTCAATACTGGCACATCTGGGACCAGCCAAGACCCTCCAGTACCTAAGAGAGAATGTGTGGTGGAAGTCTATCGCTGCCGATGTTTGCGACTTTTGTGAGTCGTGTCCCACGTGCCAGACAGCGAAACCTTCTAACCATCAGCCCTATCGTCAACTCGAGACTCTAGACGTACCGTCTAGACCCTGGGAGACCATAGGGATTGATTTCGTAGGTCCTCTGCCAGAGTCGAAGACCTTGAGCGGGACGTTCGACATGATATTGGTGGCCATAGACCACCTTACGTCTATGGTCCACCTGGCCGCCACGAAGCAGACGTACCGCGCCAGAGACGTCGCTGAGGTCATGTTTGACATGGTCTATAAACTCCACGGTATGCCCTCCCACATTGTTAGTGACAGGGATTCCCTCTTCACCAGCACCTTTTGGCAGCGCATCCACCAGCTTACAGGGGTGGAACTTCGCATGTCCACCTCCTTCCATCCTCAGTCTGACGGCGCCACTGAACGGGCGAATCGGACGATCACGCAGATGCTCCGCTCTCTTGTCTCTCCCCACCAGAAGGATTGGGCCTCCAAACTCCCAGCGATCGAGTTCGCTATCAACTCAGCCTGCTCCAGCGCTACTGGATATCCCCCCTTTGTCCTCAACTATGGACTACTTCCCCCGCCACTCATCTGGGACTCCAACTCGGAATACCCTGGAGTTAAGACCTTCCTCCAACGGATGAAAGACGCCACCATGGCTGCCCACGACGCGGTCATCGCTGCTCGCGTCAAGAGCACTACTACAGCCAACCGTAAGCGACGAGAGTCCCCATTCGTCGAAGGCGACCTCGTCTACCTCTCCACGGAAAACCTTTCCCTCCCCAAGGGACGTGCTCGAAAACTTTCCCCGAAGTTTGTCGGCCCGTTCAAAATCCTCAAGGACTACAAGAACAACTCCTTCCTGTTGGACCTTCCCTCCGAGCTCAAGCAGCGGGGAATTCATCCCGCGTTCCACGCTCACCTCCTCCGACTTCACGTCCCAAATGACGACAGGCGTTTCCCTGGTCGCCAGCTCCAACAAATTTCGGATATGGGCACGCCAGAGGAATGGTCAGTCTCCAAAGTCTCCGATCATCACGGAGTTGGAACTGACGCCATTTTTAAAGTGGACTACACGACTGGAGACCATGTATGGCTCCCTTACTACGTGATATCTCGACTAGCGGCACTCGATCAGTATCTCGAGGCCCTGGGCGTTCCTGGGATCCGTCACCTTCCCAAGAAAATATCCCCGACTCAATCCAATATCCCGTTCGCAACCGTTGAGTCATTCGATTCAGCGCGCGATATTGTTGATACACTAACGAGCCGTCTACTCGAGGACCTTCCCCAGTTGGTTAGTCCGACTAGGTCTGCTAGCCCTGGTATAAAAGGGAGCCGTCCACTCCCTGCTTCCATGACTCCATCCCCCCCTCATCACGCCATGTCCTCTCACCCTGACCTCACCACTAGTCCTGACTCCATGGTCATAGACGAGGCCCCACCCCAGGAGCCTGGGGAACTGCCTCCCACCTCTGCTCCCTCTCAATGTTCCCACCGGAACCTCCGCCGGCAGAACTGGAACAGAGGGCGCGCTCCCCCTCATCATCGTGAATCTCCTAACCTTGACGCCATGAGCACATTCACTCGCTTCTTCCGTGCGGAGGCTGAGGCCAAAGAACTGGCCACCCGCAAAGAAGCCTACGCTTTTGAGCAGTCCATTAGGTCTGAGCGCCGAGATCGCCTCCTTGCGTCCGTTCCCCGCAACCTCACACTTGACAACCGCAGAACGACTCAGCGTGGTCGTGGTACTACCACCCGTCCCTTCTCCAGACCTACTCCCCCGTCTGCGGGTTGTTCCGCCCCCAGGGTCACTCCCACTTCACCTCCTGTCCCCACTACCGCCTCCCAGCTTATCGCCTCTATCAACGAGGAAGCGGCATCGTCTCCCACCTCCGTTCCCCCTCCTTCCGCTGTTAATGTCCCTGAACGAGGTCGAGACGTCCTGGACATTATCGCGGCTGCCGAACGCCTTGACCTTGAACGCGAGGAAAGGCTTCGTGCTATCCCTGAGGGCGGATACTTTGGTAAGCTAGTGGTTCTTGGGCTCCTCACCCACAGCTTCCTCACCTTGGTTGTGTCCCTAGCTGCTATCAGTGCCCTTGGCGCTTGACTTTCGAGAAGATCTCACTCCACAAAGAATTGTTGAGGTCCCCCGTGATGGTTGACCTAGAGGGCGTATGTTACGCTCGCTAAGACATATAAAAGACTACTATAGCTAATTTAGCCCCTAGCTACAGTAGTCACTACCTATTCCTTTTCTTCCCTCTTTATCCCTACTCTTCCCGATCCCCTTAGTATAAAAGCCGGTTCTGTTCACTTAGATAGAGTAGTTGATCCTTCCTACCCAAGTAACAAGGGCATAGTTCAGACAGTTCTCTCTGTTGCTATTCCTAAGTCTACCTCAAGAAGTCAGCTTCCCGTGTGAACGTTCCTCGAACGCCACACAAGGAGTCGGGCGACGACAAACTTTTACGGCAACGCCCGGTTTCCACGGAGGATAGAGATGCAACTCACTAATCTCGCCTCTCTTTCAACATACAACCCTTGGTCACAATCCCAGACCAACCAACGCTAATAAAGCCACTGCACCGTACCAGTACGCCCCCTAGTAGGTTACGTAGTGACCTTGCAGCTAACTCACGACACCCTCCACGCATGACTGGATCGATCTGATTTATCATGAAGCAACATTGGAGGGTGGAAGCGTTAGCGAGAACTTAAATTTATCGACGCAAAGAGCACATGCTCTTTCCCTGCTCTATTACATGTCTGCAAATATAGTCCCATTGAATTAGCCTGGGGTTGGTGGCATTTGACTCTGGCCTGTCTTCATATATGGTGGTGTTCCAACTTCAAGTTCTGTTGCAATCGTAGGTTTTTTTTCAGTGGCTGAGCGGCTTTGAGCCGAGTCACATGTGGTCTGTGGTAGTACTTACGACTACTTACACGAGCGCTGCCAAGTACTAGACGAAATAGAACAGGAAAATGATAGCCGGTCCCTCTTTATGACGATTCATAGTTCTACCCAACAATCCAGGAAATCGATACCAGGTGAAATTTGGTAAGCCTACTCCGAACATACTAGTGTCACAGCGCCCATGCCAAGTGACTACTGTCAACATTAGGCTAGCCTACGACGACAATAAAAGGTTGTTTTTTTTTTTAGGAAAAAGCCAAGTGACTCATGTGTAACCGAGGCAGAATCATCCTAGCAGTTTCTTAAGTGAAACATTTGACGTTATATAGCATACACATTTCATACAGAAGTACATGTCTGACTGGGCATGTCTGACTGGGAGACTCATCCGAGTTTCGCGACGTAGCACTTTGACGGATCGATGGCGTATAAGTTATTGAATGGAATAACAGAGGCACAAAATTAATTTAAGTTGAAATAGATCTCAGAGGCTCTGTCCAGAATCTGCTTCGATCCTGCGCTAATAAGTGAATTGTCACAGGATTGTAGAGACATACCTAATGACCGCCCGGGTCCACTGTGCTTATGGCGCAACCTGGCACTACTACCATGTCAATGGACGAAAACGCACACACCTAGACGACACAGGACGCAATGGTTTATTCAGTTCATCTTTATGCACAGAGTTGGATTGGTTTTAGAGAGGTCAGATTGGTTTTGGAGGGGTTGGATTGGATGAGATGGAACGAAATCCAGCAGAAAGCGCAAGACAGGGCTAGCGGGTCGTGGCGGGGAGATGCAACTGTTGCAAATATCATCTACTACGGAAAATTCAGCGTTCTTGAAGTCAGATCTCGTGAAAAGTCAAGCGGTCTCAAAGTGGCGCAGGGCACTGCGCAAAGTGGTCGCTGGGAAGTTGGACATGAGTAACTCTATTTTGCCCTTTATCGTTCAAGGGGTAAGCAATCCCGGTAAGATAAATAAAACAATTCTCGGTCCTCGTCGTTTCTGGCAGATTATTCTGCTATATGTTGGCCAGCGGCTGACTTAGTCTCGCCCAGGCGTTCCAGGAATGGTCCCATCATACGTCAATGCAGGGCCTGGGATCAGTGCGCGAGGAACGGCTAGGTTTAGAGGGATTACAGTTAGCGAATGGGGTACTTTTATCTCTCGCCGAGGTGTTTTAAGAAAGGTTCCATCATCAGGGTCAAACTCGACGCGCAAAAAAACGGCTAAAGTTTAGAGCGATCACAATTAGCGAATAGGGAACTTATTTGAATGGGGAAGATAACAGCCGTACCTCAGGTAAAATGGTCATGCTTTATGCGATGAGCACAGGAAATACGCAAACATCAACTAAAACCGGTTATCATTCATATAGCCAACAATGTGGGTTTTGAAAATCGACGAGATAGAACTACGCACATCATTAGCATAGTGGTGTAGTGTATCAGTTTCTCTGCATATATCCTCTATAGGCCTATTGGAGTTCGTGCCACCATCGAAGGAACAGAAGACGGATACCACGATCGTCCAAAAAGCGTTTTTTAAGACCGGGTCATGATGATCACCGTGAGAAGCAGGGGCAACAACTTGTCGGAACGTCTTCGTCGCTTGTTGGGTATGTTATAAGCGGAGACTTCCTGATTTGGCAAATAATGGCGAATCTCGACCGATGTCGTCGCCATGCAATGGCCAGTTTAAACAAGCCGTGAATCCTAAGGCACTATAAAAATTGTTACAGGAGAAAATGACAAAAAACACTTGTGTTAGTAAAATCACTAAGCAGCAAGCCAGACAGTGAAGACCGCCCGAAGAGGGCTGCCATGATCCTCGGTCATGCGAGCGCTGACACCGACCCATGATAGTGTTATGCAAGAAGCAAGGTAGTCTGTTGACTCTCGAGCGCGAGATCAGAAAGCACCGATGTCAAGGCTAGATTATTAGGTGCTGTGGCTCGTTACCTTGAAGTCTAATTGACATGCAAGCACATGCCGCAAGCCCAGGAGCTCCAGAAGCAACCGCTGCCAAGACTACACCGCACAGTGCTGGCGACTGGTGCAGGAAATCACCATGGTGCGAGTGGTGGAGTGTGGTTACTGATCATGAATTCGAGGAGATAGTTCGTTCGTGGCGACGAGCTGACAAAGCTACGGATAGACAACCGTTCACTGATCGACTCTTCTGCAGCTGAGGGGAACTACACTTGGATCGCTGGCAGAGTCTTCAGCAGTCCTAACCATTGCCACTCCATTAAGAGCGCTTTATCGCTATATGACTTGTGGAGGTAAATGTGACAACCCAAAAATTGCAGGACAATGGGACTTTGATGAAAGAGTGAGTTGCCACCTGCGAATAGCAATAGCGATCGGTCAATGTACATACTGTTTCCCAGCATGCCATCACACTTTAATGTGAGGATTGCCCCCGTGCTGGTCTCCAGTAAACACCCGCGGTGACCCGCCTGCACGGGGCCTTTCAAAGCAAAGCCTTCGTGTTTGGCGTCAGCTTTGTATATGGACCAACAGGACAGAGGCCTTACCAGATGACGTGGAGCTGATCTTTCAGAGCTGGCTGAGATCGACAAGGATCAATGAAATCCTAAACTATTGTGAGTTTGCCTTATTCCAAACCTTTGCTGTCATGGATGACAAATCCATCATTCTGTTGTGAGATGAACTCGGTGTTGATGTTAGCCTCGCCTGACTTATCATGCGAAGTGAGCTAGGGGCATAGGCGTTAGCAACTCATTTTAATGCCATGCCAGGCAGCCCACTCCAAATGCATGATTGATTGATGTGCCAACGCTGGTCTGTTGAATTTAAATGCACGTTGCGCAGACGTGAGACCAAAGAAAAGATACCTTTCTTATTATCAGAATTCTGAGCCTTGGCAGTCTCTTGTTTCAACCTGAAGCATGGTGCTTCATGGTTGTCCTAACTCACCATGGACAAATCTGAATGATCTCATCAGTGGTGGGCTGAAGCTCCGGGTTTTCACTGGAACAGACAGGTTGGGCAGCTTGCTATCTATGATTGAGACGAGTTTGGATGTGACAAGAGGTGGATCCTTACTTCAGTTGTCATATTCCCGAAAATCTTGATGTATTCTGTTCACGTCGCAATGGGTCTGTCAGTGGTCAAGGCGAGAGCGCAACAATGACTGCTTGAGTTTTACCTTGTGTCTCAGGTCCTCCTCTTGATTCCAAACCTCTTGTGCCGTACACTGTAAGGAAAACAAAAGCTTTCTGTGACAAAAACACATCATCTGAATCGAGCGCTCACATGAGTGGAGACAAATGTATGTCGCAAAGTCATTCCTGCTGCACGCTCAACCGGCGCGTACTACTATTTATGCTTAGTGGCGAATCAGCGCAAGCTAAGATTCAATCAAGGGACATGGGCAAATCGACCGACGAAAAAGTCGCACGGTTGAACAGCCGATGTCCATGAGAGCATGCGACTCACCGAAGTAACCGGAACTTTACCAACATGGTTGGGTAGAACCTTGACGCCGTGCAAGTTGGTGCTACTAGTAGCGCTGTCCTTGGTTCCTCTATCAGTTTGTCTCTTATAAGGCGTGCAAGTTGTCCTCTTCTAACCAAGACGGTCCCACAGGTTGATTTTAATCGAACCTGAGTGTCTGAAATGTCCCAGCTTCCGGTGCCTGAACGGCGCGTCCTCTCATTACACACAACTCTAGGCTCAGACCCAGTCGAACTCAAGTGTTCCACACTGTACTACCCCGTATCCTGCGCTAAAGACGGTCTCACCCTCGTGTTCACCCATGGAATCGCTAGTCGTGAGAGCTTCCGATGTTCAGACCACATCTTGGACGCTGACCCAGAATTTGTTTCAGACAAGGAACAGTACGACCCTACTATCGTTCGCCTGCTCTCACATGCTCAAACTCGCGCTATAATCCGAGATATATGGGTACTCGACTTCCCCAATCATGGTCAAACAGCACTTCTCAACCGTCCCGTGCTTGATGCGCGCAAGGCAGCTGGGAAGGCGATGTGCAGTACGTTTTTGCTCCTCCTTCCCACCGTGCATTACTACAGTAAGACTAACATCACCTCAAGCAACGGCAGATATCGCACTCTACCTCCAAGCCTTCCTCTCCACTCCCTCGCTCAAATCCAGCACAGTAGTAGGAGTCGCACATTCAGGGAGTTGTACGCTCTGGGTATTTGCGCTCACATCCATGCCCCCTTCTCTTACGCCCTTTGCTCTCATAATGGTCGAACCCACATTGATGTTTCCTTCTCTCACTCCCACCGACCCTCGTGCCATCCACGGAGCCGCAAACGTCCGTGGCTGCCTGGCTAAACGCGACCGCTGGACGGAAAGAGAAGCGTTGAAGAGATGGTTGGTAGGTGGGAAAGGTGTTTGGAGGAAGTGGGATGAGAGGGTTTTGAGTGGTTATGTGAAGTATGGATTTGAAGAGGTGATTGAGTCGGAACTTGATGCAGGGAAGAGGAAGAGTCACGTTACGCCTACATTGAGGAAAGACGAGGAGAGCCCGTTGTATGCTTGTTTGTCGCATACGGTTGAGCCTGAGTCTCTTGGGCGGGCGTGTAGGGCGGTGGAGGAGGCTGGGAGGGGGGTTCATGTTGTTTGGGCTGAGTTTGAGGAATTTATGTGCGTTCATTTTTTCCTTTTTCTTTTCGTTCGTGGTCGAGGAGTGACGTGACGGGATGTGTGTAGATCTAAGACGGCGAGGAAAGAGATCTTGGACGCTGCAGAGCACAGGGTGGTGTCTCAGCGCACTATCAAGGGGGCAGGTCACTTGGTACGTGGGCCTCGTCTCAATTTACCTTGTCAAGTTAGTTTATGAAATATTGCTTCCCCAAATCTATCAGGTCCCTCAAGAGAAGCCCGATGCACTCGGAGAGGCACTTGTCGAGATCCTGGATGAGATCGTGCATGGTTCGGGAGACACAAAGGCGAAGATGTAGAATTGCAAGTAAGTCTTTTTCGCTACCGTTACTAGCTGGTTGAGGACGTTTTGTTGATTATACATCTATAGATAGGATCTCATCAATGTCGCTTGCATGTAAAAATTGTAAATTTACCGAAACGAAAACCGTACGCGTTGAGAGATCAATATTTCAAGAGCGCTTCGTCACTATGTATGCGATTTACAAACTTGAGGCTCTTGGTGTAATAAATGACAGCTTAAACAAGCTATTATCTATTACACGAACGATCTCTAAGGTGACTTCTTTCATAACGAAGGTCGCTTTCCGTCGGTTCGTACGCTCACAAGGTCTCATAGCTAATCGTTAAAACGGCCAGGAAGCGCACCTACCCGCGAAGAAACAAGCTGCGGTTGGTTTCAAATCTCATCATGTGGAACCAAGATACGTTGCAGCTGATGGCTTGCTTGCTTATGGTTCATGAGCTATGCGTACAGTAACAAAGGTTTGACCTTCACAAATAATCAGCTACGGATCAATCCTCATGAAGAAGTCGAGCATACCTCCGCCATATTTTCCGCCGCGGTCTACCTTCAAAGCCATGTAGCCTCAGAACATTAAAGCAAGCTCCCGTGATGTCGAGAAGTCACCAGGACGTGGTGAGGTTCGGACACACATGACGGTCAAGAACGGTGCCTCCGAACCATGGGTAGACACATATGTCGAAGGCCTGAGCTGGCGGAGGGTGCTATATGGCGACCTCGGGTGCAGTTTTTCCCAATTTGCTCATAATACGACATGAAAGACACGTTCTTGACTTCCCGTTATTGACGGGACACCAAATGAGTTTGCTCTTCACAATACTAAATGCGATGATGAGGATGATGAGGAGCTGGATACTATGAAATTCGAAGGTGTGCTCTCACTTACGTCGCTTTGTGTGCATGGATGACAACCTCTGTCGCGCAAGGAGAAAGCGTAGTTCGAGGAACGGGTGAGGGACTTTCCGTGTGACTTTGGATGGGGGGAGGTGGGTATGCGTGGATCGGTCGGGGGAAAAAAACGTAGGTGTTGAGGTTATTGGCGTTCGAGCCGGCGGCCACCAAGGCTGCGTTACTGAGTGTTTGATTTTCAGATTGCTCAAGGACAGTGGAATTTGCCCAGGAACACATCAACTCAGTAATGGATCATGTGATGTGGTGATTGTGGCCTGGCCGGTGGCCCTTGTTTACGCTCCGACCGGTCCACAATTCATGAGGCAAGTATTAAAGGCAGGGTTCCTTCAAACCAGCTTCGCATCTTACTCGCACGTCATGAAGCCTATTACCACATTTCCATTTAGTTACCTCCCAGTTGAGCTTGTCCTCATCATCCTCAGATATTACATGCAACCCACCTTTGATCAGACTGCTCCATATTGCTCTAACAGTCCATATTCTAATGCACGCGCCCTCTGTCATTTCTCCAGAGCTGTCAGGCGGGCGGTACTTCCACAACTCCTCCATACCATACTGCTTGGGGACAATGACACAGTGAGAGTGTTCGTGCATGCTCTACATATGCAAAAAATGTACGCGGAGAAAGCAAACCACCTCCGTTTCGACTACATTCCCCATGTGCACAAGATCTGGATCGGACCCCAGTGCCAAGTCCCATGGGCCTATACACTGATTGAGCGTCCGCTTTCCATCAGCCTCCTCTCTCCGGTGCTACTCGCTGCACCATCCATTGCCCTTGACTGGACAAGTATGGACCTTCTTGAAGGATGTCTGGAACATGCATGGAAGTCCCGTGCAGCCACACATGCCAACAACGAACATTCCCCACCTCCCTGGAACACCCAAACCCTGATCCTGTCGCATGAGCCCCCCACCAGCGGCGCACGGTGGGGGTGCCTCACGGACACTCCCCAGGGATCTGCATTTTTGGCATCAATCTCTCACCTCTCAACCACCACATCCATGCTCTGGTCGAGCGCATCATCCTACCGCATGCCTCGGTGGATGGAGGTCACTCCATGGGCTTCTTTCAAAAGCCTTCAAATTGTCTCCCTGCCGTACTTGCTTGCTTACGTCGAGCTGTTGACATTGCCTGCATCCCTGCTAAGGGACCACCGCGACTGTATTCCCAGTTTCATGAAGAAAATAAAGGCGTTGGATCACGGAGAGGAGATTATTCAATCAGATGGTGTTCATTTAAAGGCGCTCCCTTCTGGCATTGTGCTCCCTTCTGATATCTACTGGCTTACTCTTGATTGGCAGCAGAAAGTTTGGGCAAGCATGTTGTAAAGTGGACTTGGGGCGTTATGATATGATTGGTATTATGAATCTGTACATATATCCACTTCTCGGCACCCTATGGACATTCTTTATGTACATACATAGTAAACGCAACCTTCCTAAAATTACCGCTACTTTGTACTACTAGCGAGTCTCATCGTCCGACTTCTACGATGAAGTTCTGGCTTCAGTGTACATACTAAAATTTATTGATCCCGCATGGAATCGAACCGGTGTTCAATTGTTTGCTTTGTTCACCGTCTATCAGTGTTGCTCGCGCACCTGAAAAGGCACACGGTTGTTCATCAAACCCACCCCCGATAGTTCAGATATGAGCTTGTATGAGCTGTGTTCGAATTGGCTTCCTCGAAGGCGGAGGTTCGGGAGACGAAACTCAATGATGTTAAAGTAGGTTCCTCTCTGTCGGTTGGCGCCGGTAGTGATGTGCCAGGCCTGGCCTGGCCTAAAAGCCCTGGCTTGGGCCTGGCTTCAGAGGGCTCGGGCCTGGCTAAAACTCAGGCCAGGCCCACCCAGAGGGCTTGGGCCTGGCTCGGGCTTGGCTCAGGCCTGGGCCAGGGCTTCTGATATAAAAATGTGAAAAAGCTATATTTTTCTATTCTAATACCTAGACTTCAAAATCAGACTCCTCTGACAGCAAGACATCACCACCCTCTCCAACCAGTTCCATCTCTAACTCAGCCTCCAGAACAGAAGTAGGAGCAGGCTCACGAAAAATCAAGTCTTGCTGAAACATAAAGCGAAGAACTTGAAGGGCCTCCACCACATCAGGCTTTAAGCGATTACGACGCTTCGTAATTGTCATTCCAGCTGCTGAAAAGGCTCGTTCACTGGAAACTGAGGAGGCCATAATGCAGAGATAGTCACGAGCCAATGAGGCCCAGACAGGATAGCGCTGAGAATTGATCTGTTGAACTCACTTAGTAAGGCATCATATATGAAATCAAGCACATACCCCCCACCACTGGACAATAGACATGTCTTTCGGGACAGTCTCAGTGGTGTTAAGATACAAGTTGAACTCTCGCATCCAAGGTGCCTTGGGATCAACAGGATCCTCGGTCTCGAACTCACTATCACTGTCCCCCTCGTCACTTGACAGCTCCCGAAGGATATTGGCCAACTTCCCTGACCCTATCTTCTTGGGTGACACGAGAACCTCTGTCTCCCCAAACATCTGGATATGGCACTCCTTGAACTACCAATAATTATGTCAGACTAGACTTAAAAATTACAAGTGGAAATCTCGACTCACAATTTTTTCGGCATGCTGGAGAGCCTCCTGGTGTAAAGCCTTACCCCAGAATCGCTTGAAATGACCATCCTTGTGGTTCGAGTCAAGTACTTAACATGTATGAGCAGAAGATTAGACAGTAGAAAATATCGACGTACACATTCCAATGATATAGGCATCAGATTCTGCAGATTTCTCGTAGTATTCCTGGATCTTGTCAGTAGCAGCTGTGAGTCCAGCATGAAAAGGAGCATATTTGGGGTTGTTCGAACGAGACACCCAAGCCTTGTGAAGACCTTCGAGAGCTGGGAGGGCAAGATGAAGGGAGGGTCCAGTGTCAGAAGAGAAGGCTTGTTGTGCATTGTCTGCATGCTGTTTGACTTGATCACTGAGTGATGAAGAGAAAATATAACCAAGGGACAGACCGCGAGCAAGTTCACGAATAATTTGACACGTTCCCATTCATCAGGCTCGAGCTTGAGTGCGTCAATCTTCGCCCGTTTCGTGAGGTTCGTCTCCTTCTTCCCAAGTTCGTAAACAAAGGTATCAACAAACTAAATGACATTATTTTAATACTGGTTCAAAACACAAACTCAATAAACTTACATGCTTCTTCTTCTCGGCTCGGTCCAGCATCACATATGTGGATGACCAACGAACAGGCATGTCGAGAAGAAGCTGGACCGAGGTAACACCCTCATTTGGTGGACGGGCCTGAATATCTTTGAAAAGCTGCTTTTGGGATGCAGAGGAACGTTCCTAGTAAATTGTCAGTCATTACATAGTAGTAGGCAACTGTTAGTACACCACCTTGACAGAAATAGCACGAATGAGACCTATCTCGTCCCGTCGGCCATCCTCGATGTGAATAGCAAGTTCACCTTGTGCAGGATCATAATATGCGGCCTTGCTGTATGTTGATATCAGGGCACGAGTGGCGAGATGGATAACATGGGCAAGACACCTGTCACAACGTGAATATCTGAATAGTATACATAGCGAAAACCAAACCTGATGCGGTGTTTCTTTGGTATGAAAGTCTTGCCATCACGAGCCTTGAGTCGAAGTCGAAGGGCAAACTCGTTGAGCATTGTATTGTTATTCGAGGCATTGTCACATGTGACATAGCCAATCTGTTAAAAATGTAAACACGAACAATTCTGCTTCAAAAAAACAAACCTTGTGGGCAATTCCTACTCGATCAACAACCTTGAACAGTGCCTGTCCCAGTCGTGCACCATTATGAGCATTATTGAGAGGGGTGAACCTGATCACGGCACTTTGAACTTCCCAGACACCAACTGACGGCTCCTCGATCCAATGCCCAGTAACGGCAAAATAGGCCTCGACGTTCTCGGCCTGCCATGCATCACACGTCAGATTGACAGCGCCCGTCACGAGTTTTCTCTATAAAACATCAGCAGACACTTAATTTAATCAGTCAACAAAACCTACATTCAACCGTTCCCTCAATTTCGTCAACTGCTGCTTGAACATGTTAATAATCTCACATCGAGTCGTCTTTCGGTTGGGCACGATAACACCCATTGTTGCACGTGAAGCGATGTCGACCATTTTCTTGAAGCTCGGATGTTCGACTGCTTGAATGGGCTGAGAATTATGTCAGTAATATGACATTGTCGTGTCGAGGAACAAACATACCTGGTTGGTAGACGCAAGCCACTCGATTGCAGCCTCACGAAAGAGTTTGTCGGAGTATGGAAGAACCCGTTCGGTGGGATTGAGCTCACGGAGATGGTTGTCGAGACTCCCCTGCACTGCATTAGCAACGGCAGCAGCATTCTTTCGATCCTTAACATCTTTTGGCAGCATTGAGGTAAATGTGTTCTTCGTGCACCATGTATGATATGCAGGCTAGCATGTATTGAAATTAGCACATTGAATAAGTTAGAACAGATTCACGTACCGCATGTAAGTAGGCCAGATGACGACGACATGTTGAGGTGTCATTAATGAACTGGTGTGGTCGTCCGCTTTTTCTGCAACATATAAGTGAAATAAAATTACAATGTGCGAGAGCGAGTACTCACTTGCATAGATCACAATCTCGCACGTTGCGAGTCTTGCCATCCTTGGACTTGTGAGTTTCGGATTTACCAAAAAACGCGCCAACGTCACGGCTCTTGTCCTCTCGACGAACTGTGGTGGCTTCAGAAATATCCTGGACATTGACATCTTGCAAAAGATCGTCGTCGTCAACAGGCGTGATGTTACCTGCGCTCGAACTCGTCAGTAGTCAGTAGGTACCAGAGAATACTAAAAATATGTACCGTCAATTGTGTCTGTAGCATCGAGGCCATCAGACGTGTCATTAAGACCTTCTAGATATGGTCACATCAGTGAACCCGTGAGGAAAGTAGAAGGCCATACATTACAATATATAGTACATAATCACGAGAATTAGCATAATTCTGCTATGGACAATTACATTGTTATGTTTGGCCTTATAGAGGTAAGATGCTTGCCTGATTTTCCTATAAATTTTTATGATCGAGAGAAGCGCGTGATTTTGCTCAAACTCCAAAGGCATCAAATAATTGACCCGAAATTATAAAGGTTTACAAAGCTTTGTCTAACCGTCAAATTTATATGGTATCTGTCAAAATGATACTACCCGGAGTAAGTTAGACAGAACTACCAAAAGCGCCAGCATGACAGATTGCTTGCAACTACCTGCCATTTTATCACCAGCACCAGATAATTCTCAACCTCAAACACTCATTTTGTGAAGAAAATCAATTTTATTTATATTGAAATACATATGTAATTACAGGACACAAAAAGAAACAGGGAAATATAGTGGAGAGGGAATATCACAAGAGGGAGAGACTAAGGCCAGCAAGGAACCACGAGAAAAAGCCAACGAGGAACCACGAGAAAAGGCCGGCAAGGAACCATGAGGAAAGGCCAGGGAAGGACCACCACGAACGGCCAGGAAAGGCCAGGGAGGGACCACCATGAACGGCCAGGAAGGAACCACCAGGAAAGGCCAGGGAGAAACCACGAACGGCCAGGAAGGAATCACGAGGAAAGGTCAGGGAGGGACCACCACGAACAGGAGGAACCACAAGCAAACAGCAGATGCTGAGCTCGAGTCTCGAGAGGTGGTGGTTGTAGGACCACCACAAACAGGAGGAACCACAAGCAAACAGCAGATGCTGAGCTCGAGTCTCAAGAGGTGGTGGTTGTAGCTATAGCGGTGAAACAAGATTGAAAGGAACTTAGCGTGAAAATTTCTGTCTTGCACAAACAACGACAAACCAATTTCAACCACTTGCGCTGGTCACATGATTTGAGGTTATCCGATAATACTATAGTAAAATTTGAGGCTGAGGTGATGGAGGGTGATGGTCACGTGTATGATCTTATATGACATTGTAATTCACGCAATATTTGAATCGACTTGTAAGTCAAATATAAATGAAGGAATATGATGTTACTCACCAAACGTTACCTAATTACACGAATTCATGACCTTGTCGGAAATTCTCATAAGAATATATTTTAGGTTACAAGTGCTAAAGGTGCTTTCCACCATAAAGTCTTATATCACCTTATATCACTTTGTAGTTTAAAACATAAATGAAGGGATATGGTATGAGTCAACAAGTATGACTTAACGATGCTATTGTACATTAATCGCTGCGACGGCGCCATGTCGTTATCTTGTCGCGAACTCCTCATGGTAAAATGAATTTTCAGACATCTATTGCTATGTACTGATCACTAATATTTCTTGCCGTATACATAGGTTTATTCAGCGGTAGCAAAATTATTTTACACTATATTTCTCACAGCTACCATATCACGGACTCCTCAATTCTCTGATGCAGTAGTAGCAAATAGAAAGAATGATTAAAACATACCTATGCGGGAATCTAATGACACGATAGAATGTGTGTCATCTGTGAATGATGACTCGCCTGATCGTCGAAGGCGTTTACCTGTGATACGAGCAAAAATACATGTGAGCAAAAACCAAAAACGTGCATTTACACACCTTTCGTTTGCTTGCTGTTGCCATCTAAATCTTCGACATCTGAAGAACTCAGACTCCAGTCAGCATCCATTGCACTGCGCTTGGGACATGTCTTTGCTGGCTGGACTGTTTGTTGAATATGTTTGTGACTGGTGAGTTCCGGAGTCGCGCTGTTGTTTGAATCAACGAGGCGAGAAGAAGGTATGATCGTGCGTCTGGAACGGGTGGTGATAAGCGCTATGTCGTCGTCGTCGGACATGACTGTGGGAGGCATCGGAATCAAAGCGGTCCGTTCTTGCAGGTGGTTCTTACTCAAAACGTCCAGATGTGCAGTGGTCATTAACTGTACAGTACTGGGAAAAAAATACTTGCCGCCAGCATTCCTTATTTGGAAGCCAGGGCCTGGAGGCCTGAAGCCAGGCCTGGCACATCACTATTGGCGCGGTACTGAAACCACGGGGATGCTTGCAATCATGTCGCTAGCAAGTAAAGCACTTGCTGATACTACTGAAGCAGTACAAGCAGCGCAAGCGCCTCCGATGGTTGCAAACATCTCCGTCGTGCGAGAGAACGCGGTCAGTGTGGTAGGGCCTTACCGTTCATTATCTGAACCGACACACATTAATGGGTTGGCATACAATATCGGTGATTACACGCGTGAAAATGAGTGTCAGATCAGCTTCAGCGCAAGCAAGGAATCGCTGTCTCGTAAGTACGACGTTGGGCCGAGCCGTGCCAACTGGTACCGTGACTCCCGGGCGTTGCCGGAAGTTCAAGTTGACTTTGTTTGAAAATTAGACAAAGCCATGCATGGACGTCGCGATGATGATAGAAAGAAGACAGGCCTTCATTCTATATATCGGTCTGCCTACGTATACGGGAGACAATCGAGGTGGCTAATTTGGAAGGGATAGGAATCTTACTCAGCATCATGTCCATCATACAGGACGTCGGTGCTGCAGACTGAAGTGTATATCCTGCTCCTAACTTTTTCAAGGTCGGCTTAGTTCCCAAGTGTTGGGTGAGTGTCTTGTCGCCAAAGCCCGTGGACTCAGGCAAACATCATGGTTTTCACCTGCCTCAAGGACGTACATTCTCTTGTGCTATTGACTTGTGTAAAACACATTGCACATATCTAGTAGAACCAGTGGCCAACCATTGGCTATGAATTAGGTTGGTGTAAACGTTCTATGTCTTCCCTCGACAGCGATAGACAACTTGAATGTATAATGTGCTTGATTATGGAATGAGAAATTAGGAACCCTCGTGACACACTTCATGAACAGGCTAACTGCTTACATACTAATAAATGTATGACGACCTGAATGATTCAACACCTAAAGCATATGAACTTTTCCATCTGCGACTTATGTTCTCGAAAAGATTATAGTATTTGGAGGGGAATCCGAAAGAAGCATCCAGCCGTCTTCCAACAGATTGACGATGTGTGGGGAATATGATTAGATCCAAGTAGCAGATGATTTACAATGTCTAGGTAGGAGGTTGTTAGACTTCTTGGGAGGAATCGGACACAGCTTGAAACTAAGCCATTCACCTTACATCTTTGGACACTCTGCGTGAACACGCGCAGGCACGACTGCAATGCTAACTTGTCCTCCATCCAATAGCAATAGGGATATCATTACGTAGTGGCAGATAATTCTTGGGTACTTCAACTGCACAGCCGATGCTGCATATAAGCTGTGAAGTGAACACGAGGATACAGCATGACAAACGTACCAGGAAGCGGTGAACTCAACTCTAGCTTGACCGAAACACCCATTAGCATCAGCAAATGTGCACCCCACTGGAATAATGATGGATACTCTGGATAACGCTGGGCCTCTGGGTAGAACGCCCCAGCGCCGCCCAGCGGATCACACAGACCTATGCCAGACCACCAGATGATAGTTAACATTTTCACGGAGCCCAGTGAATCACACAGACCCTACCAGCCCCTATGCCAGTGAACCAGAGGATACTTGAAAATTTCACCAGTGGTGCGAGACTCGGAGTTGGAAGTCAGTCATTAAGTTAGTACAAGTACACACAATTACTAGACTAGTTTCCGTATGCTGTGTGCCGCCAGTTGTACTTCCAAAAGCTGTGCCTTTCTCGCCTCCTCACACCTTTTGACTTCGGCATCCCAACGATCAGCAACGAGTCTATGCAAATAATTCTGCGAGACTGTCACAGGGGGCGGAGTTTGACGGTAAGGTGGGACAGGTGTTTGAGGGACCTCCGGGTCCACAGGCAAGGGAGAGTTTTGATTGACGTTGAAGCCATACTCGGACAAAGCAATCCTCCGGATCAATGGTTTTCTACGACACGATTAGCAAAGATCACGGGAAATGGTTGTCTCGGCGTACTTACTTTTTGACTGGTGACAAGCCCCGTACTGGCTTTTCGCCATCCTCCAGGGATGGTGAGCGCAGGCTAAAAATCAGATCAGCATCGAGCAAGTTGACTGCTGTATGTACGACCGCCCGTCGCTGTTGTCCTCGGTAAGTGATGAAATTTGAATTTGATGGGTGGAAGCTGAGACGGCGCTGCACTCGGTAGTTGAAATTCTGGAATGTCTTCGCCCACCACTAAAAAGAAAGAAATATCAGCAATAACGCCTTGCCAGAAATTTGAAAAGCACACCAATCAGGTCTGGGGCATCATACACCTACTTGACGGACAGCAGATTATTACTTGTTCAAATGATGGCTCGCTGTGGGTATGGAACTTGGACAGCGGGAAACAGATAGGAGAAGACTGGCGGGACGGAGACGGTGCAGTGTACAGTATAGCGTTGTCTCCGGATGGGAAGAAAGTGATTAGTGGGAGTGACGACGGTGGCATGAGGTTATGGAGCATCGAGACAGGCAATGTCGTCGCAAAATGGACAGGGCACACACAGCCAGTGTGGTCTGTCTGTTGGAGTCGAGATGGTCAGTGAGTAGTGAGCAGATGTCTTGATGGGATTGTGAGGCAGTGGGATGTGCAGAGCGGAGAGACAATCCTGGAACCCGGGTCAATCAAGACAGGGCATTTAGTGGTGAACACAGCCATCTATTCTCCAAACACGACCATGATTGCGACTGCTGGACGTGATTGGCACTGGACTGAAGATAACCGCGAGTCCTCGATCAAAATTTGGGATGCGAAGACAGGCGAGCTTGTCGCAACTCTCAAAGGACACACAGATTCAGTGCCGTGCCTGGCTTGGACCGCAAATGGAAAAACACTCATCTCCGGGTCAAACGATCGCTCGATTCGGACATGGAATACAAAAACTTGGAAGCAGAAGATCGCAGTTCTCAATGCGCACACTTCCTATGTCTATGGCATTGTAATATCTCCGAATAGCCGCATCCTTGCAAGCACATCATCCGATGAGACAGCGCGATTGTGGGACCTCAACAACGGCCAGCCCATCAGTTCTCCACTCCAGCATACAGACACAGTTGGATGCGTATCGTTTTCCGCGGATGGAAAACTACTAGCAACTAGCTGCGATGACAAGGACACGTACACATGGGATGTTGCTACCATTGTTAGTGATGCTGGCTTCAACGAACTTCTGTTGGATCCAAAGGTGAGTCGACAGGCATTCATGACATCCTCATCACTGAACGCACTCTGTCAGGCCAACAAGTCGGCACTCCGTGTATGTGACATTTTCATAAAAGATTTCATTGCATTCAAATCTATACAACCTAGGAAAATGTTACACGACATCATGCCCAACGACGTCAACTTGCCCATCGGGTACCCCCAGGCTTTTTTGATGTCCCACCAGATCATTCTCGTGTACGTTGTCACTGTCTCTTCGAGTTTTATCCTGACCTCCGTGGTCGCAGTTCTCTGTACGAAGTCGACTCCACTCCTCATCACTGCAAGGAAGCACATTTCTTGGCCATTTATTCCACCGCAGCCCCTCCAATCCCCATAAAACATCACCGTCTTCTCCTATCGATTGGGCTATAAACCTTTTGAAACGGTGTACCAAACATTCTGGCGCCAGCCTCACAATCACCTGTTATGCACGATCCGGAGCTCACCTGGTCAGGTATTCATGTCCATGTTCATCCGGCCTATTCCGTCGACTCCCGCCCTCCCGGACACCTAACGGATACGCAACCCGCAACGGATTCCCTCAATTGCCCCTCGTTCCTGTCCATCCATGTCCATCCATCCCCATTGGTGCGTCATTTCTCTCCTTTCATCACTCTGATCAAACAGCAGACTGTTTTACATGTACATTCCCATACATGAGGCCGCTTGCCGTCCCTTACATATTATTGCGCTACGGACTCGCCTATACTACCGTCGCTTAAGTGGATCCCGAGTTTTCACGGGTTAAGATAAATAGTTGCATCGTACTCTGCCAATATTACTTCCTTTTACTCCCTTGGATTTACTGTCTAAGTTGGTGTGATCAACAAGTCCCCTTAGTCTTCCGTACCACAACGGACCTCTTCCCGTTCCTCGGATCACTTCCGGTAGCTCGTTACATCGAGACCTCGACACCTAGACACCTTGCCACCTCGATACCTTGCTACCTCGACACCTTGACAAAATCCGCACCGCTAGGCACCCGTCCCATCAGAATCGTTCCCGTCCGGACATCTTCCTCTCACATCGGATCCCCCACCGCTCACCGGCCGCTCAGATCTTAAGCCCGTCGGATTGAATCCTTTGCATTTATTGCGAAGACATCCCTCAGTAGCAATCCCCTTGGGACGAGCTATAATACTCGCACTCAAACGGATCGGTAGTCTACACTAACAGGCTACACGGAATTACTTTCGCTCAACGGCGCGGACAGAGTGGTGAAGGTATAGAGTTGCATGGGTGCAGCCCAGGAGTTGTTGAGGTTCCGTATGCACGGGGAAAATGCGTAGGTTTTCTCTCCTTCCCAGATGTTCCACTCGACCTGACTAATATTGTGCAGAGGAATGCTTCAGCAAGAGAGAAACGGAAAATGGGCTCATGGCCTCCAAAGCCCAATGTCACGCTGTAGGAGACGATCTGGCTGCAGCCCCGTACAGCACCATTTCCCCTTACTGGACGAAGTCACGCATACCTTCCACAGGCCGTTGCGGACCATCACACGAGGTTGCGGAATCCATGCACTCATCGCATCGCATCGCAACGCACTATCCGTCCATGTCCTGTCTGCATCCGTCCGTCCTCACTGGACCAGTTACATATCAGTTCCCATGCACGAGGTCGCATAGTGCTACTTACATATTATCTCCCTCCGACTTCGCGTACATATGCGCCCGCTTATACGGTTCCGGTTTCTTACGGACTCTGTTATATACTACGTTGCGGACTCGTATCCAGCACTTTCCTACATTCCCTCTCTGGTTGTGTGTTGCGGAGTCACTAGCTTAGTCTTACCTTGTCCTTCCTTGCTTGAGCAATCACTTGTTTGCCTTCTCATCCCGTGCGAACGCTCGCATCGCCATTGACAGTTGACTATTGCTAGTCCTAGTTGAGTTCCTTTGCAAGGCGGTTTCTGCACGTCTTCGCATATACCTGGTACCTAGTTCGCTCTACCCGATTACCTGTTCCGATACCTGGTACCCTACCCGTTTCGCATACCTGGTACCCTCTAGACATTCACTCGTTTCTCCGCATCTGCATACCTCGCATCTCCGCATCTGCATACCTCGCATCTCCACATACCTTGCATCTCCGCGCATTCTCGCATCTCCGCATCTCCTTGCATACACAGCCGTTCTGTCATCAGCGCATCACTTCCTTCTTCACTGTTCCCCTCGCTCATACTTGAGGAACTGCTCTCAGAGCTATCCCCTTGGGTCGACTACTATTCTCGCACCCAGCAGGATCGGTATGCTATCACTATAGCGGACTTCTACGATTTCTCCCACAACGCAATCCAATGGTGTGACTCAGACCCACCCGTCTTCGCAACCACAGCCAGCTGTCTCTGACTCGTCTACCACACCTGCTGTTGGTGGTACAACCACAGCTTCAACATCAAATCCCTCACGCCCTGATATAATGCTCAGACAGGCTGGACTCTGGACTCGCTTCTGGCTCTTCATTGGTTGCATCAGTAACATACCACGGTTCTTAAATTAGCTTATTTCGAACTTAATTTACTTGGTTTGGCGCCCAAGTGCGTCAAGACGTTCAAGGCTTCGATTTGACTTGGATGGCAACTTGAGTGTCTTACCATCAAGCCGACAAAGACGCTCAGACAATTAAAGTATTTTTAAGACACATTTTGAACTTAAGCATTGCAAGAAAAACTGAGTATATTAAGATGCCAGCTCGAAAGCATGGTGATCAATGAAGTGATTTACGTAGAATCCTCGATATACATCCAGAGAATCATAGAATCGAAGGCCGCGTGGTATGAGCTGAGTACCGAATATTGGGAGTAAGTGAGCGCCGTGAATGATGCTGTCGATATGGATGACGGACAAATCGCGAGAGCCATCTTCATTGAAAGACGGTGCCACCATCCACATTCCTGTGAGCTCATCTCGTTCCTCAGCGATGCGATGGAACCATTGAACGAGGGCACATGGGTATGTGTGACTGTTAGTGAAAGTAAAAGCAAAAAACAGAAAATTCGAACGACGTCCATGCTCAACATTCCGTCATGCCTATCGTCCGTGTTGACGAAGGCGCAGTCAAAGCGAGCTGGTCCCTTGCGCCACGAAGGCACGACACGAATGTGCTCACGGCGCATACCAGTGATTCCACTTGGATCACTGGGTGCGATAAATGTTGCAGCGGCTGAATGAAATATCTTGATTGGTCCCGTGTAGGATGGACAGTCGCGAAGTGGGACATCGGCAGAAGAATGGTGGTCGTCCGTGTGTATTTGGTCATATAGGAAGAGGCGAATGAGGGTTGGGAATGATGGGATGTCGAGTTTGTCTGCGAGATCAGTAACGGTACGGGCGCGTTTTCGTTCTGAATGATGTGTTAAGAACAAAGGTCACGGTAAGTAGAGGGTTGGATATGCACGAAAAGTCCGTGCTAATTGCACATCAGCAATGACATCCACGTCATCTACAACACCCTGATCCTCGACATCGTCAAAGTCGTCACTCTCAATAGCAAAGGGATTGCTTCCTGCATGCGCTGGGTTCTGTCGGACCTCTGGGTCTCCATCGTCGTTCTCGATATATGAGGGATTCTCAACTAGAAATTCAGTGAGTAAAATTCAATTAAAATAAAACAGACCACGTACCAAATGAATTGTAGTAGCTGAAGGCACAAGACCCTTTGAGCATGCCGCACATTGTGAAATCAACTCTTGCTGCGGCTGACTTTGTCCAGGCGCTGATTGGTAAGGAGCATCTGGCTGAGCGCGTTGTACTTGCTTGAACGTCGCCATGGTTGCTTTACCACCTTGATATGTTTTGATTCCGTGATTGACGAGCAGAGGCTGTTCGGAGCACCGAACATTCGGATGAGAAGCTCGTAGTGGATGAGAGAGTGTTGTCGGGGTAGGGAAATGTCGAAGCGGACACCGGTAGTCTCGAAAATAGTCCGGTAAGTATGAAAATGCACCCAAGGGCATCTTTCAGCGCTGCGAGAGTGTTGTCTGTCACTACGTCCACGCGCACAGATGTAGCAGAACTCTAGCAAGGCTCGAAATGCCCGAACCATATCATCTGGTACGTGGCCCTCGATTGCTGGTAGATAGACCTAGATAACAGCTGTGTAAATTTGATAAACGCGAGATAGTGAATGAAAATGTACCTTCATCAAAGCTTTGGAGTCGTCACCTGTCCATTGCGAGAATCCACGGCCTTGTGGAAAGTGTCGTAGGCCAGGGAAGGGCAGTGCGGAAGCAATTCTAGTGTACTGTCAGTAATCACAACAGGCAGCGGTAGATTGAAAATACCTTCGGTCAATATCATCTAAAATCGCCTTGGCGCGTGTTTTGCTGTGTGTGAGTTCGAGGTATTGACCCACCCATTCAACAAGGTGGTCCTTGAAGGTTCCTTTGATGAGCTGGTGCAGTATGTCGGGGGCAAGGAGCTCGTGAATGTCGGCACGAGGAAAGTCGTTGGTGAAGGGCTATGGAGTGCAACTGTTAGTTCAAAAACATACCACTAACTCGCCAATGATACCATACTCGTCCCAAAGTATACCAAAATCTATAGAATCCACAAGTGCATCAGTATGTTCGCGTGACCGAGAAACACCTCCTTCATCAAGACTTGAGGGAAATGCAAGGCATCTGTAAATACAAATGAGACTTTGCATAAAACCAGAGAGAACTAAAAGGGGGGAGGGGGGGGGGGGAACACAGCAGATACATCAAGGACACCGCGTGAAACTTCGAGGAGGATCCCTCTGGGGGTCATGAATGCGGATACGAACAGGCGATGTCCTGATATGAATGCGGATATGAACAGGCGGTGTCCTGAGGTGAATGCGGATACGAACAGGCGGTGTCCTGATGATCCCTGGGGGTCATGAATGCGGATATGAACTGGCGGTGTCCTGATGATCCCTCTGGGGGTCATGAATGCGGATACGAACAGGTGGTGTCCTGAGGATCTCTGGTAGCCACTTACCTTCCACACCAATCTTTGACCATGCACGCCAATACTACCTGCTCTTCGTAGTCTGCAATGTAGGGTCCAAGGCCATATATAATGCGCCAGTAGTGTCCGTCGCCACACCGTGTGACCTCTGGAGTCGTCATTCCAGGTTTGAGATTGGCGAAGATCCTCGACAACGAGGAGTGAAACAACTGCTTCTTGAATTTGCGGTATCCAAGTTCATCTGTATTTCTTTTTTCTGCTGCATAGAACGGTGTAAGCTTCAAAGTAGATTAGGAGAGAATCAGGTACATACTCTTAGGGATCGCCAAAAATCCAACCAGAGCCAATGCGTTGCGATGCGCCCGCCGGACATTATTGTGAACATTCCTGATCGAGAGGTATAGAGGGTAGTAGTCGTTTTGACCAGTAGCAACAGACACCGTCGTCTTGTCACTGCCTACAATGATGGGAATGAAAGCCGCACCATGTGTTTGTGGGTCCTGTGCGATTTCGTCCTGTACCTGACATCAATATGAGAATATACTAACAGACACAAAATATGTACTGCTTGCTGCCAGGCCCAGTCTCCTGACATGAAATCCTTATAGCGGCGCTGCTCATCCTTCTCCTGAAATTCACGGTAGGGCGTATAATCAATTCCACCTTTGAAATCTGGATTTGCGAGCATGTTCTTGATGACGGTATGAGGGTCCCGGAACCAAACCTCGTGTGACTGTTCCATCCAAAGCGGACACTCTCCAGCAGGTTTATCACCATTGTACTTCAGGGAGAAGCTTTCCCATGCGACATCGCCTAGCGGTGTTGCGTCGATAGTATTGTATAGGTCCTTGTAGTCGGCAAATGGTGGATTGTCGCAATGAACAGCGAGAGTGATTCCCCACAGGTAGAGAATCTTGTTGATATCACCAGCGGACATCTGGTTTTCAGTGTACATAAAATCCGCGCACTCGAATTCCAGTCGGTTGCGATACGGAGTCCAGTCGTCAGGACTTTTTGCTGTGTATGGTGGAGGAGGAGTGCCATGATCAACAAAGTTGCCATTCTCGTCACAAATACGACCTGTGGGTATAGGTATTAATCAGATACAAGCCGGCACCGCAGCACAACTATTGACTTACCAGTCAGCGTCTCGTGATAATCACGAATAAGTCCATGCTTCGACTCCCAGAGCTCATTGTTGGTGCGTCTGGGAGCTTCTTCATCTTCTATTTCTTCAACAGAGGCGTGTTGTGTGCGTTGCGATCCAGGATGGGTAAATGAGTGGCTATGGGCCGAGCTTTGATGAAGTTTCAGCCCAGAGGAATTTTTCAACCAGCGTTTGCAGCCTGGGTAGGGACACTGGATGCGGTGGGCACTAAACGCCCATCGTTTGAGCTGCGCATGAGGGATCTCGTCTGGCATGATGGATGGGAGGCTAACTGAAAAGCGCAAACCATTAGCAAACACACTAGGGAGAATGTAATGTAATACATACAAAACAGGGTGCGCGACACGTAACTTAGAGTTTCAAAGTCCATAGTGACTGCTCAACCTTACACCAAATTTTCTCCTCCACAAGCCCGACCGTTCAAACAATGGTGCGCCCAAACACTCGTCCTAAAAATGCGAACCAGCATCCTGGTGAGATCCTCCTCCAAAACAAGAGGAAAAGGTGCACCGCTCGTCAAATCCAGGAAGACAATGACCAAGCCTGAGCATGAGCGGCAGGAGAAAGAAGCCGCTGATCAACGCACCACCGAGAAGATTGCGTCTATTGAAGACAAGAAGGCGTTGAAGGACTTGAAGATCCTTTTGCATGCGCCAAAGCCTCGGCCTCGGGCGCGTCCTGTGTCGAAGTCGAAGGTGAGCCAGCCGAACATTGAGGATGACGAGGAGATTGTAGAAGCAGCTGAGATGGGGGATGTCGAAATGGAGGACATTGCTGCAGGCGATAACGATGGCGATAAGGACTTTCAACCAAGGTAAGGTTCCAGGAGACTCGCCGTACACAGAGACTGACTATGGTGTATCCAGTGAGGAGGAGAATGAAGAGGTGCAGCCGAGGAATAAGTGTGTCCAGAAGACAGCATATCGTGAGGCTGTCCATGCTGAGCGAAGTGTTAATAATACAGGCATCAATATGACTCACAATCAGAATTCGAAGGTCGATATATCAGATCAGGCTGATCCAACGGCACGTGGTGACCAGAAAGGCAAGAAAGGAGTGTAAGTCGATTATTGTTCCCATCTGCCATGTTGTTACTCACCGAAACGACTCTTTTTCATCTCAATCACCTCAATCGATTCAGTGTGGATGTCTGCGCAGCCAAGGATGACTATGCGGGGATGGGAAAAACAAAGGACTGGGCTGAGAAACTTGCAACAAGCAAGTTGCTCCGCCCTCAACTTGAAAATCTTCGCCCTGAATCACACAGACGCGTGTCCTCAGTCACCACCTCGACTGCCGTTTCAAAGATCTCAAAATTGACTAGCGCCAGCACTAATCCCACTGGCAGCCCGCACCCCACAAACAATGTTCAAGGCAATCTTGAAGAACCTACCACAGCATTTCTGGACAAGGACAATTCACTTGAGCGTGAGGCTGCTTTCAAGGCTACCAAAAAGCCTGGTGCCAGGCATACAACTTCTGCGGTATTTCTTTTATTTTTTGTGCATTTGCAGCACTCACTCCCCACTCAGGATACTGTCGAGATACGCATCTAGGTTCGACCCTATTTGGGTGTGACCAAATGAACATTAGGTACGAAGGTTCACAGGGGGTGTATGACGTGTGACACACTGCGCTTAGGTTCGTGGTGAAACATTGGGTAGACATATTTCCTTGCATAAGTTGTGTATTTGTCTCTAATTTTACTTCCGAGGCTGAGGGGGGTCATGGCAAGTGCAGACATTTTGCGAACACTCACTGGCAGTACAAAGATTTTTGGATGCACTGGGTGTTTTTTTTTGTGTTTTTACCACTTGTCACAATTTAGGTTCGACGGCCTCAAAATTGGTGTGACTGTCACACAAAATAGGTTCGATTCGCCAGGCATGTGACGGTGTGACGAACCTAGGTGCGTATCTCGACAGTATATTGGAAGTCAGTGATAACAGTTTATCACCGCCTCCATCACGACCAAAGAAACGCTCACCAATAATGGCAAGGACCGAGTCCTTCTCCTCCCCCCCTCCTCGTGCCCCCCCTTCTACGCAACCATCCAGAGCCACCGCCAGGTTCATCCCGACTGAGCCCGTTACTGACTTGTCAACGGACATTGACTTTGGCGAGAGTGAGGACACATCACCGCCTCCTGCCCCTGTGTCAGCAAAAGGCACCAAACACCTGACAACTTCAGTAAGCCGGTACTTATTTTGTGATACCCTTCTCATTTTCTCTCCACTAAACGTAGACCGGCGTCAGCATCAATAGCCAGCCCCCCCCTTCGAAACGAGCAAAGACAGAGCCGCAGAGCAAGAGTGTCACGTCACGCCGCGATGGCAGTGGCGCCAATCACCGGTATCAGAATGATGACCTTCCTGAGGGATGCCAGGATGGTAATACCTGGCGCCGGGTGTTCATACCAACTGTCGCACACTGGGCTGGTGGAGAAGTTGAGCCTTGGGGTCCTGAAGACGAAGATTTAAGGGACGCCATGCAGGAGATCTGGAACTACATATACCGGGGTAAGATTCAGCATGAGATCTCCAGATCTGGTGCCGTTTTAAAAGTGGTAAGTCCATAGTTGTTTTTGGGTCATTCAGAAGTTAACTAACATTTGTAGGCCAAACAACGCCTTATGGAATGGCATGGAGGGTTCAGTATCGCAGCTTGCTCCATCCTCACCGCATTTTTTGCACAGGACGCTGATTTTTTGGATCCTGCGGCTCGCGAGGACTTTTCAAGGGCCATGCTGAAGCATAACCGGTTCATTTTCAGGGATAATTCAGGACTCGTTCCCAAGGTAAGTGGCTATAATAATTACTATGAAACCATCTAATTATTTGTTCAAAGGACTGGACGGGTATGTGGAGATCCCCCTTCGTACTTCAGACATTCGCATCACACCTCAATTTCACCTTCGGCCGTGTTGAAGTCCCCGACCTTGACACCGAGAGCATTAGTGCGCGGGCTGCATTTGCCCTCGCCGTTACTGCTGTAAGTCATTCTATTTCTGCCATTCGTTGTCTAAAAATAATATTTTCAGGTTTATCGTACTCTTCAGCTCATCATTGATGGGAACCTCACCTTCGAAGTTGTTCAAGAATCCTGCAGCAAACGCAAAGGTGCGAAGACCGACGGCGGCGATATCTGGACCCCCATCATCGCGAACATCAGTAAACTACAATGTTCTGTACAGCATGCAAGCTCCACAGCTTGGTCCCTGCTGGACAGCTCACTACAGCTCCACACAGTACTACATATCCTTGTGAATTTTCGTACATATAATTCACAGTCTGACAGACAACCACATTGAAGGCTCTTGTACAGAGTTCACCAATAACATATCCTTGTAGAAAGTTTGCCAATAACACATCCTTGTAGAAAGTTTGCCAATAATATATCAACTGGTCAGCTGTATTTGCGTGCACAGAAAAGGACAACGGTCACGGCATGTATTGGATTACACAACACAGCGGCAGAAAACATGAATGCACGGTATCGTAAAACTACTAGTAAATGATGCTCGATTCACGGTAAAATAAAACCTGTACTATGCGGCGCCAAGAACCTAAGCGCTCAATCGAGCAGGACTTGAAGATGATGATGCTTCGAAAGATCACTGCCGTCGACCTTAAAGGACTCCGCCCTGCGTGAAACAAAGATTAGCGTTGAAAAACTCGAACAAAAAAAAACCTTGCCATCCGGACGCAGACCATAAACGAAGTTGTTTTGCGAGCTTTGGTCCGTGATAAGGGTGCTCCTTGATATCGTTGAGTAGCTTGACCATCTTGGTATAGATAGCCTTATACTCCTTGGAAGAAAAGTTCGGGTATGTCTTTCCGTTACCGTTCTTGACTAAACCATCGAGGACGCAATTGAACTAGAAAAAAAATGGTGTCAGCATATTGTCGAGTGAGTACGAGCACCAAAATATACCGCTGTGCAAACCAAAGCTAAGCATTCCAGTGGTAGCTGCTCACGGAAAATATCTGGTCTCCTGCGGGCGACACGATAGGATCCAGTGTAAAAGAACGAAATAGTGGCTTCGCGGAGCGCAGGGTGAGCAACATTTTGAGTTTTCCCGAGACTATCTACACCATTGCGCAAAAAAAGAGATCCTTCGAGTAAGGTTGCAGCGCATTCTTGGACCCACGAAGCACGTTCTTGGGGGGGGATATGAGATGGTGGGATTATGTCATACATAGAGGGTGCGATACTGATAGCGATTTTCTTGAGGTCCGAGCGCCATGTAGATAGATCTTCAAACAGCTGAAATAAAAATGGCACGTCAGGCGCCAGGCATGCAATCAAAAACACAGACGTACAAGCTTGGCCATGTCGGGCTTGTGATCGGGCCAAATATCTGATAGACGTGTGAGTAAGCTGTCTCGAGGGGGAGGGAAATACTTACCGCCTTCGACTTGTTGGCCGCTTTCAAGCCATTGTACAAGCGAAGCTGTAAGGACCTCGTAAACGCTTCCCGACAAGCCATCAACGAAGGTCGGGAACGGATCCTCTATCGCATGCTCGACACGGCACTCTCCCTTCGTGTCCTCGAGAAACTTCTTCCAACGAGGACCATACCAACTCAGCTGCGTGGCCTTGGGCCCTTCACCTGCTATCTTGGCTGATACCTTACGAGCTTTGATATTTGAATCGAGAGGTTTGGTCTCGGCCTGACGCAAAAGCTCGAGGACGGCAGGATCAGGCAGATGGGGGTGTCCGTTTCGCTTGTGGTGAACCTGCAGAACATCGTCAGTATGCTCCGCGGGCTTCTCATCGTCACTGGACACATCAGTTGCCAAATTATTCTCGGCCATGTTTTCATCCTCATCGCGTGAGTATTGAAACTCGAAATCGGTTGGAAGAGCAGTGGTGACGCGAGGTTGTGATGGTTCGACTTCCTTCGAAAAACCTGTCTTGCGCTCAGTGTGATCAGAATTGTGAGAGTAAAATACTTACCAGGATGCGCAGTAAGGCGCCCATGCGCTGCTCCCCAGCTAACTTCTTGATCTTCGACATCATCTTCCTCCTCCTCTTCATCATCGTCAGCATGGCCTCCATCGTCATCATTGTCGTCAGTGGATGCCTCTGAACTCCGGGATCCCGTATCTCCCGCTCCCGAATGTACATCTCCAGCTGACATCAGAGCAGGGTCGAGGTTCTTGTAGAACGTAGCGTCAGATTGACGCATAACCAACGTGGCTTGTGAAGGTGCTGGTTGCGCCGAATCATTGTTTCCAGAGGTGACGGTAGTGGGTGGAAGACGTGTAGTGGGATCCAGGGAGGCTAACCGAGCACGATGTTCACTGGCGGCCGCTACATATGGATTGTTGAGTACTTGTAGGTCAGGTTCCGTGCCAGGAGGGACGATGGGCTGCGCAAAGCCAAACCGGCTACCAGATTGGCGGTGAGAAAAAGCGGGATGCATATTCGATACATCCAAGTCTTTCTTTGTTGCCTTACTAGTACCTTTCTTTCCCCCTGTTTTAGAAGTTGCAGGATCCTCCACTGTTTCCGAGACGGTATATGGTGGAGGGGGTTTCTGTCGATGTTCAATATTAATATCTAACACCAACATAAACAGACCTGCCTTTGTGCGATTACCACGACCCTTACGAGGTGGTTCAGGTGCCAGAGGATTGGTTGGTACATCGATGTCAAGGGAGGTGGAGCCCTTGGGCTGAGTAGTCCGTGCCGGGGCATCCAAGAGAGCACCGATTTTTTCGAGTTGCTCAACCCTACCTCCTTTTCCTGCGCCAGAACGTCCAGAACGTCGAACTGACGGTTTGTCTGCAGAAATTGGCTCTTGCAACACCACGGATGCCTTGGCCCCAGCACGCGACTTCTTTGCAGAATTTGCTTGACCATCAGAATCTACAGCTTTACGCTTTGATTTCTTCTGGCTCGCACGAGGAGACATGACTGGACCACGCCACTAAGAGTAGAACTAGTGGTACGATCAGCACGAGAAAATCACTGATAGATACACACCGTATTTTAAGGCTCGTAGTTTGACTCGTAATCGGGTCTCCAGTGCCGCATGCAGGTAATGTGGGAGAATCTTGCGAAACTGAATATAGCATCTTTCGGAAATATGAGTCGAGCGCTGCATGCAGGTAGAGATGGTGAGCTTGAACGTTGAGCGGAGGTAATGATGCATGCTTTATTTTACACAAAGTACAAAATGGGGATATCATGTGACTCATATACTTGCGCGCCGGTATCGGTATCGGATATCAAAGTGTAGTACATACTGGTAAATTTGAACTCTACCCAGTTTTGCTCCTCTTCGGCTTGGGTACAACTTCCATCGTCCAACGATGATCGACCACTCGCTTCCGACGTGTGTCATCTACAGATAACTCACTGTCCTCATCACTGCCACTGGCGGTAGTAAACGAACCTGCCGCTGAGAGTATTACCCATTTGGAAACCAGGAGTTCAGGGGAGTCCTCCGAGGGCAGTGCAGCGATGTGCTTATCCAGCAAATTGATTACGTCGTCAAAGACCAACTGCTTGGGGTTTTTAACGAGTTCATACCACGCTAACGCGAGTGGAAGGAGAGATTTGAAGTAGGGGTCGAATTGTTTGGCGAGTTCCATAGTGTAGTGGTCAGATTGATGAAAAAATCGAGTCTTGCTGTCCCCGCACTTTTGGTACGTCGACGCGGACCATTCTCCTGTTATCCATTTCACTTTTTGATTTGAATGTGGGAGAGTCGTAGGGAGAACACGCTTCATGCCGAGAGGGCCCCTGAACTCAATGCAGACCCAGATGAACACATAAAACATCGACTCCAGATCGTCGTTGTAGACATGCGTGATCATGGGGGCTGGGTATGCTTTCGATCCCGAGGCTCGTGTACCCATGCGCTCATCCGACGGATCCGGTGTATTGAGATAAAGCTGGAAGAGAAGGGATCGCGACATGAACGGTATTGTGCCCTGAGGTTATGAGGTATTAATTCATATATAGATCCTGGAAAGAAACCAAAACACTAACGGTGCCCCCGACACTGTATTTATCGCCTCGTACGATATCTACAGCAAACTCCCAATCTATCAACATCCCGCCATCATCATCCCCAATCATCGCGTTGTTCAAACTGCAATCACGATGAAGGATATGCCTCTGCTCTACCGCAAACTTCTGGACTGAAAATATTGTGAGTGGAACGGTTAGGTACATACAATCAAAAATCACTTACCCTTCAAGATGTCCCGTATCGCAGTCAAGAACTCCGAACGTGAACGGAATTGATACAAGGGTCGCGCACGGGGCTTCAAAACCATGCGAACATGCGTACGGGAGGTGCCCTGTAAGCTGCGCGTGATCTTTTGACGATACTTCACCGTCTCGTCAACCTCGCCAGGCTCCATCTCCACAAGCCAATATTCAACAAGGCGAGGAACACCACGGAGCCCATCCATCTTCTTCATCATACGAATTTCGTTGAGGACCTCCGATTCACTGCCAAGAACCCAGTGATCTTTGATTATGTACTCTTCATCGTCCTTCCTGGCCAGATAGCACGTCGTGCCACGACCAACGAGGCCTTGCGTGGAGAATATTAGATCGAGTATATCGTACGTGTTTTCATTTACTCGTATTTTTCCGATTGGCTCTGGGAGGGGTTCACGGAGAGGATCAACAGGGACTTCGTCTACGGGGGGGACCATGCTTGGAGGGATGTTGGCTGCAGGTTTGCGCTCCGCATCCTCTGTGGTGTATGGGGGTTTGTTCACGATCTCTTCAATTGTGGTGGTCTCGCTTTCCACGATCAGTGCATCTGGGATTGCTAAGGTAGCAGTCTGGTGCGGAGCAGGTGAGCGTGAGTGTTTGGCGGGGCGGAAATCAGGGGGTCGATGCGTGCGGTGAAGTGTGTGTTTCAATATACTGATCGTGGGGTCGAACCCGATGCACTCGAGATTGCCGAAGACAATGGACGAAAAAATCTGTAAGAACTTGTCTGGCTCTCGATCGATGTTTATGCAAGGGCTGACAACACCACCCGAGTGGTCATATAGATGGACGCGAAGCTCGCGATACCCATTGCAGATGGAGACCAACAGTGCGAAGCGTCTCCACGGTTGGTGTTTGAGAAGCAGATACGCCTTGGAGTCGAGAGTTTTGGCAAGGGGATTTGAAGGTAAGTAGGCACTCGAAGTCAGCTCGCATACGGCCTTGATTGTGTCCCATCTAGCCTCGATATCATCGAGTAAGGTGAGGTCTGGTTTGCGCGCCATTGCATCGCCGGGTACTGGGCGTGAGGAGTTTGATGCGCTCCAGACACGAGATAAGATGCGCTTCTGAGCGAGTTCAGGCCGTCGCAGGAGGAGGGCGATGGAAAGGACATTGTAAAAGGATGCAAAAATCTGTTCCGTTGTCCATGGCTGGAGTACTGGGGTTCTGCCACCACTGTCACTTTCGTGTTGGACACTGGCAGAGCTGGCATTCATAGACTCGGACATTTCGTCATCCTCAGGCTGGCTAGAGGCAACAGGTGCGCCAGTGTCATCGACGAAAATCCAATCTCCCGACTTCTCATTCGTAGTTCCACTAGTTTCTCCTTCCCTCTCTTCATGGTCCGTTCTTCTCTTCTCTCCTGCCCGCTTACTTTTTTGTCCAGGAAGTTTGTCTAAATGTGACTCTGGGAGTGGCCAGTTCCAACGGCGTGCTTGCGTGTCATAAAGCGGTACGAGGATTGATTCGTTTTGAATTTGCTGAAATGCTTCGACCCTGGTATCGGGGTGGATTTTCTTCAACGAAACTTGAAGATCCTTTGCTTTTGGGACCTTGCGGTTATAGGACTTGAAGATCAACGATAATACATGGCCAAGCTCATCGCTGTTGGCAGGTGGAGATTCCTGCAAGATCAAGCGAATAAGTTCCGAGCTGGTCAGTTTACTCATTGTCGGTACATCGTGAACCTCTGGAGCTGACATCAAGGATGCCAACTTCATCCCGAGGCCCCCAGAACAAAAATGCCTACCAAGTGGCATGAGGGAGTGCTAGTGCTGTGTGTACAGGTACGAAAATATTGTATTTGACGCTTTCTTTACTAGTCTACAAAAATGGCCTTATATTGCATCAAATGATAGCGCAAAGAAGGCGCTTTTATCCAGAAACTCGTTCAACCAAAACTCCGCGGCATGCTCCAAACTGTTGTACGCTGTGAGACGCTTGTCAGCAGTAGCGCCAAAACGAGGTACGAGTTGAACAGGAGCCCTCAATTGAGATAACGGAATAATGTCGCCCATCCGGTTTCCATTTGAGCGTTTCGCTCGCTTGAGTATATGAAGGTGTGTCGTTGGATCGCGATCATTTGAGAGATCAAAACGTTGAACATATGTGAGGAACCGATCCTTCCAAGACCATAGTAAACCACTCTTGCCAATGGGTCGCATAATGAGTCTAATCTGCGCGATTGTGTGACCTGTAACAGTTGAGCTTTAAATGATTTATTGTAACGCAAAACAGAAAGCGCACCTGAAAGACGACTACTGGGCCATGAGAAGCCCGCACTGGTCTCGGCAATGACTGTATCATAGTGGCCCAAGATCCACGGGTCATTTGGTGGTGCACAGTTTAGCGTCTGAGCTGGTTTGATGGCGTGAGTGTCGTGTAAATCCATCTCTTGCAAGCGAATTTTAAACCAGACTTGAACTTTGTCAAATGGGAGGACGGCACCAGGTCCAGCCCTTCTAGGGCCACCTATTGCATGAACATGCCGTTGTCCATAAGTTGCCTCACGTTGAAGGAAATCAGCTATGGCTTGTCGTAGATCTGGTAAGCCGAATGTGATAGCGACTTCATCAACAGTGATGCTCCGAATGGAGGGGTCATATGAAAGATGAAAGGCAGTAGATTTGTCGACAAAGGAGCGAAGTGGTACAGGAACGGAACCCACTTCTCGGTACTGGAGTGCCTTAGCAATCGCGAAATAATTCGTAATTTGGCGTGGGTGTCGGGTTGGGTCAATGGGATTATCTTGTGTGTCGATGTCAACGTCGATCTCTTCAGCATCCAAGTCCAACCCCTCTTCCTCAACCCTCTGCTCGTGATCCAACAGGCCGGTAGCGAGCTCAAAACGACGACACTTTTCGGCGCGATCGAGGTATCGACAAATTTGTGTGTCATAATTGTTGTTATTGCTCGATCTGGCGGGGTCTTTGATCTCTGTAATGTGGGCGTGTTCAGTGATGTCGGCAGACCACTGTCCTATGACGCCAGAGTTACGAATGCTGGGAACGATACTGTGCATTAGCTCCAGCTTGGGGATGTAAAAGTTGTCGATGACTCTATTACCCTTCCCCCGACGAGCCCCGGCAGCAATGATTGCATCCTTGTTTGCGTGGAACTCATTTAGTGCACGTGAGATGCGCCCGAGATCTTCCTCGTCAATGCGCGGCGACTGTACGAGATATCGGAACTGCATGAGCGCCCGTAAAGCAGCGATGACACCAGCAGGTGCTGCATCCGCACTGACAGCGATGATATACCGTTGAATGTCTCGCTGACAGCGACCGGTGACTTGTTTCAGCTTGGAGATGCCACCGTGAAAATGCCGATGACCGGTGATGGGCTGCAACACTGAAAATCGGAAATCGATTTCGGAATCTCCAACAGCGTTAATGAGCCATTGGGCATCGTGGTCAAAGAACGCTTTATGAAGATGGTGGAGTGATTCTGGTGTCAAAAAACGGGAGGGGTCTGCTAGTATGTAGTCCCACCAGAATGGCTTGTCGACGCCATTCAGTCGGAACTTCTGTGCCTCGCGGAAAAACACCTCAATATCATTGGGATCAGCGCGCGAGCGCACAACAGCAAGCTGTGCAAGAGTCGTCGATTTCGTCCGGGGTTCATGACGGAATGCATCCCCGAACTGCTTATACATCGCCATCGTCACTGGCGACAGTTTTTCCACCAACAGTTGCCAGCATCATGGCCTCGGGGGTGTCAGCGATATAGCTCGCGAGAGCGGTGAAGCAATACCGACTGTGTCCGGTAGGATCAGACAGCATGACACCACGTTGAGCGGCCTGCTTGAGTGGTTCGAGAATGATATTGAGGCATTCATGTATCAGTCGATCCTCCAATACGCCCTTCATTCGCTTCTTCTTGTGAATAAACTTGGGGACTGGTAACAGAGCAGCGAGAACAAAAGAGTTGGTTGATGATTTTAGGCGTATGTTCATATGTATATTGGCGAGGCTAATTAGAAGCGGATGAGCCACGCGATCCCCTGTTAATGCACTGATATTCGTCTTGTCGGAGGAGAGAATGGTGCCGAGGAGGGTTGCGCCCTTTGGTATCGCCGACTTCAAGAATATTTGAGTGCCAGACCTCAATAACTGACTATCTACTCACCTGCATGTCCCATGCATCGTTTCCTGACATCCATCCAGCATATATGCGACACAACCTCTCTGCAGTAGAGTAAATCTTGTGAGGTGTGAAGTCGATATGATTTTGAAATAGCGGGTGGTTGAAGATGCTGGCGATACATTCAATAGGGTCGCGCCAGTACAGAATTACAGGCGATTTCGTAGGATGCGATGTACGAATTACTTGAGACTTCCAGCGCGGACCGCTGGGGAGCATCTCAGCTCTACCGCGTAATTCTTTGGCAGAGTGAAACGACAAGGGTAAATCCTTGATCTAAAAAGACGTGAATCATAAGCAATAAAAGTGAGATATACGCACTGACCATTTCAAGCGATAGAAAAGAGTCAATCTTGCCCATGCTCAGGCCTGAACGTAGCAGCCATGCTGCAACTTGCCAATCTCTTCGGCTGCTAAACGGATAGTAGAGATTCGTTTTCCGATATACACTGTTTTCGTCTGCATCAAACAGCCCCAAAAATGTGTAGCCATCCTCATAGGCCAGAGGAGGCTCTGGAAAATAGTCGGTTACTTTGCGCACTTCATGACCCGCAGTTCCCTCAGGTATATCCTCTTCTTCTCCTCCACCATAGAAATCATGAAAACTTTCCTCGCCTCCAAGTCCCGGATCGTTGTTAGAAATATCGATGTCATCTGCTGAGTCCATGTTATGATCTTCACTCAGGCTGGGCGAAATGGAGTTAATCATGTCGTCTAACCACGTGTTGCATCCAGACCGAGGCTGGCTTAGATGACGAGCAACAGAAGTATGGTCTTTAAACGCTTTGCCGCATGAGGGGCAGCTTGAATGCGACATAAGTCATACTAAGAAACAAATCATAATAATATCAGTAAGTATCGGGTGATATCGGCATTTCCCGAAAACTGTACTCAATACACCATGACCATCAATCTGCGCGCATTATCAACAAGGGCGTCGGGCCTAGTGGACAACATTCTCGATCCACATCATCAACACCATGATGACACGAAACCAGGGACGCACGGGATGGACCCTTACGAACTTCTTCAAGCTATTACTTCCTTGGTAAAGTCAATTGTCTATTTCTCGTTTTCATAACGCGCCTTAAATTTTATCAGTCTATACAGAAACCAGCCAATTCTGAAGCAAACCTTGTTATGGACCTTGCACGAGCCAAACGTGAAGTACTTCGGGCACAGAAGGCACTCGCGGAGTGTTTACTACGGGAAAATGAAGTATTGGCAAGCTTGCTCAGGCTTCGAGTGGATACCGCAAAGAACACTCTAGATGATGCAGACATGGGCCTGGGGTGTATGAGACTTGCCTTCAGACAGCATGGCTGGTCTCATTGTCCCTTATCTGCAAAACAATGTGAAGGTGATCAGCGCACCGGTAAGTTTATGATCTGTGAGAGACAACTATCGTCCTTATCAATCCCTCAGCTACTACGAGAGAAGTCCCAAACGATCGCGTTCTCACTATCCAGCTTGATTAATTCGTTTGCCACGGACGGTCGAGAGTTGGTACAATTTTGCATTTATAGATATTCACCTTGTGTCCTACTAGTATTAGCATACATATACTTACTTGTGCGCTCGCTGTCCCTTCCAGTTCTATATACAAATTGTGTTTTGTGCTGTTGTTATTTCAGTGTTGAATTAGATTTTGCCGCATTGTTTGAAGTCCATCCATGGTCCGAAATAAAATAGACTTCACATTTCAATGATATTACTAGGTATATTACTAGTAGCTATTCGGACTTGAACTCCTTGACTTTCAAATGCAAAGTCCTGTGAGCCGTGTAGAACTATGAGTGATTGTAACAAATGTATACCTGGGTGCACTATTTTTCTGTGACTCTTGGCGGAACTGTGAAATCTGTGAGTGATTGTAACAAATGTGTACCTTGTAGCACTGTTTTGCTGTGACTCTTGGCGGAACTGTGAAATCTGTGATTGGCTGTCGTGGGAACACAAATCTTGTGCTTTCTGTGGGAAAAGTTGTAGTTTGCTGATGTGTGTGCTAGGACTGCAATTTGCTCTCGAAGCAATCCAACTATTTCTTCCCCCAACCTGAGATTCCCCGACACTGCAGCTTGATTTGCAGGCTGCAAGGTGACCCGCTGCTTCTTCCGAGGTGGTTTGGCCCGTCGTGGAGAGTTTGTGATAGCATCAGCAAAGTGTCGATTCTGAGTGTGCGTAGATTAATTACATTTTTATGCATACCGACAAAGTGAGGAAGACTCACCTCATCAGACTTTAAATCAGTGTTGGAGTCACTTGACAGTGCACGCTTCAAATTGGGCTCTGGGATGATATCAATGGGATGCTTGGAAACATAGTAAAGTGAGTTGGTTTGTAATTTAGTAAAAGACACTGCACACTGCGCACCTCGTTAGGCACTTCATCTCCTGCTGCAATGCTGCGCCCCTTTGATGACGGTGACCGTGACTTTGCAGACTCATCTAGTGTTTCCTTGAGGCCCGGTGGCTGATACTCTGGGTATATCTTGTCATATATGTAGTTTCCTTCAGAGTCTTCTGGCGCTCCTTGGCCATTTGCTGGGAAGCGCAATATGATGCGATGTGAGTCTCCACCTCCAAGGATTTGCTCCGCGCTGTCATTGTAATCAGGGCTACGCGAGCTGTGATCAGAGCTTTTATCTGGATCGTAAGGCATTGCAAAAATGAGTAGTAGGTGAGTTTGCCGATGCGACTTGACAAAATTCATGTCTTACATGCAATTTCGACAGCACCACAGTGATATCATTTTGTGGAGCTCATCCTTCATAAGTTCACAGGCGGCTCGGATGTCGGTCAAAGTTCCCTTATATGACGCAAACAGGTGCTGCTGTGATGACTGCGCACCTGTTGTTTCCAAACCACCACCACCATAGCAGTGATCTTGTTATTGTGGACTGCACGGTCACACTTCAGCATATCACATTCAGATTCATCATTCACTATCGGAGAATTGGACTCCTCTTTGACAAATGATCCAAGCCAGTTCGTATTCACGCCAGTCTTCGCATCAATACCAGACAAGTATGATTTTCTGAAGATTCTGATCCAAGAAATTACTGTCAACTCTCAGGTCCTTCCGAGTCCTCCAAGTCTCTCTCGTTCGCTGATCTGCGGTGCAGCATCACTAATTGATGTGCTTGAGACCAAGACAACTCTCATTTTAGGTCCACTCCACACCAGGGACGTTAGCTGGGCTGAAGGTGAGACACGAGACAGCTGGTGTACTGGTGGAATACAGGCTAATAACATAGTGAGAGTGATCCCAAACCAAAACTTCGTTATGGTCTGATTTCATCCCATAGGTCAAATCTGGAGACTGGCTTCTCAGGGCTGTGTTCTCAAAGGTGTGCTCGTAATTTTCTTCATTTGTATGTTCCTAATACTTTACAGAACGTCTACGTCATACACCAGGGTATATCGAGCTCCAACTCCCCCACCTTCCACGCAACGTGCTGGTTTTCAGCTATGGAAATGAGGGACACTGTTGCGACTTGTGTGGTATGCGGGGTGTGCGGATTTTTGATTGGAGCCGTTGGAGTTGTGATCTACCGTCTCTCCAGAGGTAGCGAAGGGAGGTTCTGATGCCGGTACATATTTTTTTCAATGCGCAATATCGTTCACCATCACGCTCGTAAATAGGAACATTCAGTACTCAGTAACTATAACCTAACATAGCACTAGTAGTGTAATCAATTGCTTCTCATTTTCATTCAATGAGCCACCAGCGTGATCCAACAACGACTCGGAAAAACTAGTGTAAGGAAGCTGAAGTAAATATCATGGCTGATATGTTCTCGACAGATGTCGTCAGTCCAGTATGGCACAATATTGCACCGTCAGTCTAATACGACAGTTTCACCAAGACAGGCAGTGACAGACAGACCATCAAGGATGATCAGGCAATGTCAGGCCCGCCAGGATGGCTTGCCTGGCCACAATGATGAACCCTTACCAGCCCAGATACTCGACAAAGCAGGCTGATATGCACTTTTTGATAGCTCAGGTGTGATCAGACCTGCCAGGCTGGCAATGCTGACTTTTATGAACAGCCTGCCAAATTTTTTTATAAACGGTCAGATGGTCGGTAGCCTGGCAACCTGATACGTCCATATTTGCCCATGCAAGGTAGTTTGGATTTTTCCGACATGCGAGTACCTGATTTTTTTTGAAGCTGCACAATGACGAGGCGAAGACTTAGTAACTACGTCGTGAGAGACGGAATGTTAGCAGGGGAGGAATAGCTACATTTATGATAGTTCCGAGTCGAAGCAGAGATCCATCATCATATCGAGTATCCGGTACCCTGTTATCACTCGGACTTTACTCGGTTCCCACAACACCTCTTCAACAAAGTCCGAACATGAACCCACGCCCGAGCCTTACGGATATCACAAAAGACCTCGAAAACTGCATTTTATTTCGGCTCTCCGACTTGTAAGGATTACCAATCTTCTACCGCCGGAAACGGCCGATCCACCACTCACCTCAACCGCCACCTCAGCTCACCGCCAACGTCGACCAGCGTGATCCCCATCAACCCTTCACCGTCAATTCCCTTCAGCCTCCGTCGCCACATATTCGTTCGGCTCAATCGTACCCGTATCTTGCTCCATTCCTTATCTTCACGCTCTCGTTATCTATTAACCAACTATATTCTCTTTATATCCTCCAGCGGTCTACACACCCTTCCTACTCGCGCACTCTTGTGCGGTCTTACAGACTCGACGCTGCACTGCCCCAAAGAGCCATAGTCTTGGGCTACACACCAGTACCCTCGTTCACGCTTACTGATGCACTTCGACCAGACATCTGAGGAGTACCTGAGCCCTGTCAGTGGCCGCAGCATCCCGCGCACAATAAATATTCTGGGCTCGTATCAGGGAGCGCAGTGTGGTCGACATTCAGCACACTCGAGGGCGCACTTGACGAGTTCTAGTGGCATCATCATCGCCCGTTATACCAAAACACGATCGCCACTTATACACTCATTTTTGCCCGTCTCGATGACGCTGCTCACATATCCACTTTCATCGTTGTCGGTAGCGGTGGGTTTATTTACCAGGACCATGATTATCTATACCCTACAGTATTATTACTTGGCCCAGTGTCATTCTGGGACCGTGCTTCTTACTGTTGTCAATAGCAAGTTGCCTTGTTTCACGAGAGCATTCCGCTCGGTCTTAGAATCACAAACTTGGGTAGAATGAAACAGCTATCATTGCATCACTTTGGGGAACAAATAGTAATAATAGACAGGACACGATATCAAAGTTCGTATTGAAAATACTGCGCCGAAGTTCGTATTGAAAATACTGCGTCAAAGCACTGGACTGAACCGAAGATAACGTACGAGAAACACCGGTCACCCAGCTTCTTGCTCTGAGGAAGAGACTCGCCCGTAAGAGCAGCCTGGTCAATAGAGACGTTGATGGCCTCCGTCAAACGACAGTCTGCAGGAACAATGTCACCGATCTTGAAAGAGATCATGTCACCGGGAACGAGTTCTGAAGATTCGATTTCCGACCATGTGCCGTTACGCTTGACTTTAGTTTTGGGGGCAAGGGAGTCCATAAGTGCCTTGACGGGGGAGCGGAAAGGAAGCACGCAGGCGGTAAAGGATGTTATATACAACTAGGTGATGCCGTTACAAATAAACCGAACCGAACATCACAGGAAGAGTCTGGGGTCCTTCCCCTGGTGAATTATGTGAGGATGTTCGGACTTTGTTCAAGAGTTGTTGTGGGAACCGAGTAGGGTCCGAGTGATAACAGGGTACCTACAACTCTGATGGCGAAGGGCACGTGCCACACGATCGCGCCGAGACCATTTGAAGGGTCCTCGCTCTACAGCCTTACTGCTTTATATGTACTAGTATGTGGGGCACCATCATATATATAGTCGCCAGTCACGTTGACCAGATCCTCACCGGTGACTTAGTCTCTCATACTCAAATCTTGAAAACCAGGACTCAAAAGACACTTGTTCCTTTTTTCGCAGCCGTCAAACACCCCGCGTCGAAGACGGATAAATTATATTAAGTATGATTGAAGACAGATAAGCCACTCAGAGCCGCTCACGGGCAGTCAAGTCCAGTTTGTGTATGATAACGCTCCAAGCGCTGGCAGCATTTATTGACAACCATGACCTCCTCATTCCCTTACACTCCTACGACGCTCCGGACGTCCGTGAAGCCGCGTCCATGGGTGCCATTGAAGCGCCACGAAGGGCACGTCGAGGTCCCACCTTTGCCCTTCAAGCCTCGGACCGATAACTTACTCGGCATGTACGACATCAGCACCCACATCATACCTGCAGCCAATCCCAGAATCACCCCGGATACTCCAGTTCCAAAGCCGCCTCCTCGTTCGAAAAGAACCCTAGCAGAACTCAAGGAATTGGGACTTGAATTCATCAAACAACAGGTCCGGCAGGGAGAGGACGGCCATTCCGCGGTCACGGACGAAAGGTTGCTGTGGAATTGTGTCAACCGATATGTGAAAAAGGACAAGGAGACCAACGCCAAATCGAAAGGGACCACCTTGTTCCTTGTGCATGCAACGGGCTTTCCGAAGGAAGTGAGTTTCCTGATGCCAGTTCATGCATGCTAGGGATCTGACTGTATTAGATATGGGAAACCACTCTGTGTTATCTACTACCTGCCTGTGGCGTTATAGACGAGATATGGTCATGGGAGTCGGTGCAACATGGGGACTCTGCTCTGCTAAACAGACAGAATCTTAATGGTAGCTGTAAGCAGACGTTTCTCAGACCTCCGACTTGGAATTAATTGAGAGCAGTTGATTGGACTGACAACGCAAGAGACATTGCCAACTTTCTCATTAACTACATGCCTGAAGGAGTAGAAACGTCTGCGCTACCCATCCAACTTCAGCAACTTCCTGCATTCATTGGCGAATCACGTCAAAAGAGTGGCTTCTCTTCCCGGACCCTGGTCGTAGTGGGACACTCGGTCGGGGGTTGCGCGGCGTATGACATTCACGTTTCAACGACCTTGGTTGAATCTCATAACATTGTATAGGGCTTCTGTCGCGTTGAATTTCCCGGCCTTATTGTCCTCGATGATCCTCCTCGATCCGATGATCGATACATTCATCGGGTTTCCATGGGAGCATACACAATACGTGGTCGGCCTTACCTTGGTAAAGCGCGAACAATGGCCATCACGGTGCTCAAATTTTTTGATCATCACTCAGGAGTACTGAATGTGATTATAGGGAAGACGCCTTACGTTCCTTCAAATCTTCGCCCATGTTCTCGGCTTGGCATCCTGACGTACTTCGGCTCTACATCGATTATGGACTATACGAGGACGGAAGCGGAAGCGTCAGATTGAAAACGCCTCCCATCCATGAGGCTATTGACTGCGCCAACCTACGAACTGGCCGTGAAACCTGGGAGTTAATGGAAACCCTCGACGAGAACATCGAGTTGCTATGGATCGTCCCCGGAAAACCAAGCCCGGTAGTGTAAGCCAGGGAGCCAAAATGAAATTCACTAACTAATAGGCACTAATATGCGACAGATCAATGATGGAGCAAGTATCGAAGGAGCGAGTTTGGCGCAGACCAGCTAATTCATCCAACATTATCATCAAGTCGTCTGATCATCTTGTTTGTATCTCATCTGCGATCATTTTTATAATTGACAAAATTGTGTCATAGATTCCTCACGAATCTCCAGAAGCACTTGGTACGCTACTTTCAAAGGAATCAATTGATTGATAACTGATATTCCATACAGCGCAAATTATGGCCGACTTTCTGCACAGGAAATATGGTGTTTCCTCATCAAGGCAGTCGAAGCTCTGAAATCGTGGATTAGTATCAATCTATAGCAACATAAATTGTGTTTTACTCACTCGAGAGCATTGATTCCAACACCTATGTACATGGCAGACACTGTGGGTAGTAGAATCAGTTAATTTCAACGTAAGCGCTTGCGCAAATACTTTCTAGAGAGATTGTCCAAGCCTCCCGCCAAACGCCATTGAACCTTGCCTTCTGTTGTGCACACGTCCGAGTTATCTGGCACTCATCCGCCGCTGCTCACAGCATAATTAAACCTCTACTATATGTCTGCCCCCACTCTTTGCTTTTCCTCGATCTCGTCCCCCGTTCGCTTGCTCGTGCCTAGCAGTCGTGATTGTGTTCAACTTGGTTCTTGCCAGAGGAACTCAGGGTCGGCGCACAAGGTTCAAGAGCGTAAGAAAAGGGAGGGAAAGATAACATCATGGTGTAATTTCATCTGCAAAAGCAAACTGACCGGAGATAACGTATTATATATCTGCCTAAAATTTAAATGCGAAAGAGGCACATATGATATCGGGGCGTACCGTCGAGTTGGTGGGTTGGCCGGCGTATGGTAGGAACGACTATCTTCATTCTATCAAGGTCTGACTATGGGAGACTAGGCGTATGGAGCATGGCCGAGTCCCACCCAGTGGCAAATCTCGAGTTCGGCCCGACTCGTTTTTCCAAGCAAAGAAGAAAATTTGTACCGCTCACAAGTTCGCTCTTAGTGGAAAATTTCATCCATGATAAGTAGCAACTGGGCGCTCGACTCGACTCCAGCGAACAAAGTATGAATGATGCATTGATGAAGCGCTGCTGATCGACCAGCAGTGAGAATGTGTTGAGAGTCGTTTACGTCACGAACGGCTGACTTACTTAGTTACGTAATTACTTAGTGTTACAGTAATCGAAGTTGAACAGTACTTAGTCCGCAACGAATTGTGAATGACATAACATCTCGTGCCATGGTAGAAGAGCTGCGGGGTCCAGACTGAAGTTGACAACCCACGGACGGAAAGAAATAGCAGCTGGGCCAAGTCGCAGTGCATACCATTCTCGGCGCACATATTTTCAAGGTGGAGTATGACTCGCACCAGCTACACCCACCGCGTTCTGGTTCAACGGTTAAATTTTGTATAAGTACAACCTAGTAATTAAGCAGGCTGTGGGCGATATCAAAAACAGATTACAGACAAAAATTACGCAGCAGAACACCATCCCTTATTTACACGGCTCACAACTTTGCTCTCGGTAAGGGAATTTCATCCATGATAGCATGCGGAAGCTCGTATGGAATCCAGTGACCAATACCAGGGAGAACTCTGGATTTTAATCCCTCCACTGCACGAGCGACGTCTTCTATGATGTTGCTGAACTTCGGATCTGATATCAGCACGGTGACCTTGACGTTAGGGGGAATGTTTTTGGTCAGCCCACTGAAAGACCATGGCGTGTTTTGCTGTCCAAAATAAGGGCAATACCTGTCAGCAATGCTTGCCATTTCGACAACTGGAATAATACCCGGAACACCTCGATAGTCGCGCGATCGCACATGGTCATTCCCAGCACTCTTGATATGCAGTCACGTCGTGACCAAGCAGGATTTTCAGCCATATGCTCTTCGACAGTTTTGTTAATCGCCATCTCATCCATCACAAATTGTTTCATCACTTTGGCTTTCTCCTCTGTAAGCTCGAGGGCAGGATCGAGGAGTATGAGAGTGGTTTCTTTTGTCTTGGGCAAGAATGGCAAGAGCGATAAGGCCACTGGGCCTCCAAGAGAATGACCGATGATGACGTCGTAGAACGTGCCCATGACGAAATATGGTTTAAGGTCCTCTGCAAGGGTGGACACACGATAGTCGGTGCCCTGTCTCCATGCATGCCCAAGGAGATTCGGAGCAACGACAAAAAATCCTGATCAATCCGTTAAGAATGGTCCTCGCCATAGTATAAAAAACCTGACCATCTGCTACCAACAGCTCAGCGATGCCCTCCCATGAATGCGAGGACATGGTCATGCCATGAATGAGAAGAGCCCGCCTGGAAGCGGTAGGCGAGCCCCACTGTGATGCTGAAATGGTCATGTGTACACTCAGATGGCTCGGGTATGTTTAAAACTTGGCAGCGGAGAAGATCGAAGAGTTTCAACGCTGCATTTACTCTGCACTTAAAAGGCCCAGAAAGGGCACGGTGGAGGGGAAAACACATTAGCAAAGCAGTGGAACAAACCAACGATGATGACGTGTCTTCCTACTAATGTGAGAGTAGCATATCAAGGCATATCGTTGAACTGGTGAGTTCACGCATGTAGTAAATCCGGCCCATCGGTGAGTTTCTAGTTTGTTATTTTGGGCGGAGAGAACTCACCTTGTGGGCGCGACTAGGTGAATGGCATTGTCCTTTGTGTGATGTGAATTGAGCAACATAGTCTGGGCCGTATCATTAAACGTGATGACTGGAGACGAAACCATCTCTTCTCAACTGCTTGGTTCAGATTTTTGCTCTGGGTAGTGGAATTTCATCCCTGATAGCATCCGGACGCTCGTATTGGATCCAGTGACCAATTCCGATAAAAACTTTGGCAATTAATCTTGCCACGTCCCAAGGGACGTGCTCCAAATGGCAAGCACCACCGAGCTCCGGATCTGACGCCAACACGGCGATCTCCACGTGAGGTGGGATGTTTTTGAACAGGCCACTGAAAGACCATGTCCTGTTATGCTGTTCACAGCAACGGCAAATTGTCAGCAATGCTTACCATTTGGACACGATAAATATTACCTTTATTATCCTCTGGACAACAGTACAATCACACATGGAATCCCAGCGCTTTCAACACGCTGTCACCTCGAGACCAAGCAGGATTCGCAGCCATGTACTGGTCGGCGGTTCTGCCATTCGCAACCCCCTCCAGAAACCGGTGTTTATATATCTCAGCTGTTTCTCTGTAGGCTCAAGGACAGGCAGGATCGAGACGGCGGTTTCTCTCGGTTTGGACAAGAACGGCAAGAGAGATAAGGTCACCGTGCCCCCAAGAGAATGACCTATAATCACGTCGTAGGATGTGCCCATGATGAAATATGGTCGGAGATCCTCTGCAAGGGTAGACACACGATAGTCAGTGCTCCGTCTTCATGCATGTCCAAGGAGAATTGGAGCAACGACGAAGAATCCTGATCAACCTGTAAAAATTAGACCTTACTAACCGAGTGGTTTGACTTGCAGCTCCAGATACAACACTATCTTGTTGGACAGTGGATGGATGTAGTCTCCCCTAAACAAACCATGCATAGCTAGACGAATGAATATAACCGTTCTCTGGTGTTCTGAAAAGAATTATTGTGTGACTCAATCGCAAAGTCAGCGGAAAAGTTGTTTGGATGAGAGTTAATGTTGACAATTGGAAAGAGTATCAACAAGAGTGAAGGAGCAGCACATAGAAAGTATAGCCTCTTAACGCTACATGCAGCCAATTAGAGAAATAGAAATTCAACAAGCTTTCGGTTGGATACAGCCTGAGAGCAAAAGCTGAGAGTTACGTAAATAGTACTAGCGTGACACTTTCAGTCGCAGAGCACCGTGACGATTGTGCACAACCTTCGCTTCAAGTTGCAGCTCGTCGAACAGAAGCCCAGATGGGCCACTTTTTCGCTTACTGTCTCCCGCTAGAAGACAAGTACTTGCCGCCTGCCATCATAGCTGGCCCCCATGTTATAGACCAGAATACGTTGACGATGGAGTGAGGTTGCTGTAAGCGTGCTCAGTTTTAGATGCAGACTACCTGTGACCAAAGACTAGACCAAAGACTAGCAGCAAGCAACCTTCTGCTGTGACTCATGGCACAAGTGATCATCATGGAGAACGTCCGCTCTCGTTGGCACTCGTTTGTCACAACATTAATCATTGGAACGAGCTACGAACTTCCCTTCTTCAGCCGCACATCAATGAAGTCTTATCTCTCTTGATTTTCCCTCCGTTTCCAGCCCTAAAGCTATGAAAGCAGACTCCCTCGCATTCGAGGAGCTGATCATATCCACGGACGGCTCAACGCGAATTATGTCGCCAGAGCAGTCAAAGTCTTGTACGCTCGGGTAGCATCTGGAACCCCTACAGTTCGGCTGGCCGTTGACAAGCTCACTAGAATGCACCGCCATTTACATAGAGGGTTTAATGGTGATATTTGTGCGTCATAGGTAATAACATCTATGTTCTAAGCAATGCAGAGCGATAGTCATCTACGAAACCTACAGGGTATAAATACTATCGGCACACGGTTTAACGTTAACTCTGCTCAAAGTTCGTAATTTACATATAAAGGGAGATCAAGAAATACCAAGAAAATGAAAGAGGGAGAAAACGCCTACGGGACATCTAAGAAAAGTTCTGTCCCGTTGGTCTTTCCGTCGTACTGCCCTTTATTTGACGGACCGGGCGTCCGCAAGGGGGCGGATGGACGGAGAGCACACGCCACGGCGGGTGATCTTTCCTGTGATATGCAGTGTTATTCGGCATGCTTCTAGCTTGTGTTCAGGTAGGTATTGATCGCGTTGGTAATGCAGTTGGTAAAAATCAATGGTTCGGTGACACTTCACCGCCACGAGCCCACGACGTACAGAGACATCGTTTGTGACTGAAAAAAGAACGTCAAAAACGGGACACGCGCGATCAAATGTGACCTACCCTTGACGCTATGCTCCGTCGACTTGAGGCGCGTGGTCTTCAAGTTGCCTTGCTGACTCGGAGCTGGACGACAAAATTGCAAGTCATCCCGAGTAGAATCAGAATTTGGCGAGAGGTCGGAAACCTCTTGCCAACCACAGCTCATCGGCCGGGATCGACAGGTTGGAATTGTTGTAATATGTTTAGGTGTTAAATCGAACCCTGTGGAGTAACCTGAGCCTGACGGAATGATTGCAAGCATAGCACAAAGGACTAACGTAGGGCATACGGGTTGCCTTGCCATCGCAGAGCTGGGCTACAACTATCCCCAATAGCCATCGGCACACCATGATGGCATCTGAGATGATTATGCAAATCAATAGTCGTGAATGAGAATGGAAGACCAGCTGGTCGATGAAACAGTTCAGTCATCCTGCTCCATAAACCCTGCTCCATAAACTGCAGGCCCGCAGTGTGCTGCAATGAATATATTGAGCACACTATTATGAAGTCAAGTTTTTGATCCTTACCTAGAAGACAACGAAAATTCGGCAGTGTGGAGACGCAACAGTGTCCCCCAGCTTATAACACCTGCTGCAGCTAGCTGTGCAGATACTAAACCCAGATCAATATCTGGAATCTCAGTAACAGTAAGTTACCGTACGTGTGGAGCTGTGCACTGCTGTGCGAGTGACAATCCCCTGTTACTCTTCCGAACCTTCTCTTTGGAAATTGGGTCATCTTTGAGGCCTGAGTATAATGCCAATGGACGTCCATTAGAATCTTCTGTGAGGCGATTGCAGCGGCCTCGTCAAATTTGCCGTTCAAGCACTTTTGCATCCAGACTTGATTCTGATTCTGATTCTGATTTATTCTGATTTTGGAATTTGAAGCTTGAGTGCGGCGCCTCAGAATGCAGCTGAGCGGTGAGCGACAGAAGCCTCAGTGGTTCGACTGATTACATTGAACCCGACATTCTGATCACGAAGAGTTTCTGGAGATCTGTCCTGCGAGGCATCCGAGTCGTTGTACAAATTTCTCCTGGCCAAAGGTTGTTGCAAACTTTGTGTGCGGCCACTGCGGTGCCCCGCCGTGGACTTGAATAGTTGTACATCAATCCGTTCCGACTCTTCACTGGGCCGGTGAGGCTATTCTGAATCCTTTGAAGCCGTTAATTCGGTCAGTTTGTCAGCTTCATTTCGTTTCGTTTCGTTTCTTACTTGATCACCATCATCACCATATACTGTCCGGTACTTTTGGGCTTCGGCGCCTTATGGCACTTCCGCTCGACAATCCTTCGGTGTAATCAAAGTGGATTACAGCACACATTGGCCGACAGTCACCTACTAGTAAGCATTCTCGTCGGTACTTACATCGTCGGACCTCGATAGCGAATATAATTTCACTGTACTGCCTTCTTGCAGGGTGAATTTCGATTGGCAGCTACCGCTGGCACCAGCTGCCATCACGACCAGGAAGTCCGTTGGAATCTTCTGTGAGCGAGCTGCGGCGAACAGTACTTACCAGATTTTGAAATGGTCGGATCAGATCGGTAGGAGTTACATCATCTCCTGGATTAGTGACCAGAAGTTGGAACTTGAAGCTTGAATACAGCATGCATATGGACATCTCCGAATCCAGCCGCAGCGTTGTACAACATTCTCTTGGCCAAAGGCTGCTGAGGAACCTGCAAGGGGTGCACCCCTGCAAATGGTATGCTTAAACAATTGTATTTGTGATTTTCTCATATGTACAGTGTTATTAGTAGCGACATCGATCTAGATACTGAGCTTCGCAGAGCGACATCCTCTTTACGAAGATATCATTAAGTTAGATTATTTGACGAAATTTACACTTGGCAGGTAAAAACCGTAAATGGGAATCTGTCGCGCCCGCCCTTCGGACTAAGTGTATACTATTCACAGACGCATCTATGAGCTGTCTTCAGAGTCCAGACGAAAAGAGACAAATAGATAGAGAAATGAAACTTATGCGATAGACTATGAAAAGTTCTGCCCTGTTGGTTTTTCCGCTGTACTGCCCTTTATTGGACGAGTCGGGCGTCCGCAAGGTTGTGGACGTACGGAGAGGACATGCGGCGGCGGCGTTTTGCTGCAACATATGGTGATTGACATCTTTCTAGCTTGTGTGCGGGTCGGCGGTGTCTGCGGTTTAGGCGGTATTCAATTTGATAACTCTCCACTCTCAGATCGATGGGGTTATTCTGTGAAAAGGACGTCAAAAACGGCAAGCAGGCGTGATTGAATGTGACACACTCTCACTACTATTTCACATTGTATCGGCTCGGGGCGCGGCGCGGTCTTTAACGACCACCCTCCTGGCCGACTCGTGGCTGGACTGTGACGTTGCGAGTCGTCCACGCAGCACGGAGTTCGGCACTGAGAGGGACCTGGTGAGAGGCCCGACATCTTTTGCCAGTTGAGGAACCTTGTGAAAATTGGTGGGGAAAAAGGGACTGCCTGGATGTCTCTTGTCCAACTCATCATGGGCATAAACACCCCCAGACATGGAACTTGAGACAACAACTGAATGTCAACCGCCTCATCCGTAACGCAGAACAACCATCGAGTTCCTGAAAAAAGCCATCTACAGAGCCTTCCATGAACTGTAGTATAATATGATTCGACGACTGCGCGGCCGCATGAGCATGACGGAATGATTAGGCATAGGAAAATGACGTACGTTCGAGTACTAGACTATCTATTACACGGAGAGACAGGCTAATGCAGATTGCCATCCACATCATGAACGACGCGGTCCGTAGACGGGCAGTTGCAGCCAATCCAAGATGGCTGTGAGTGGTCGTGTGTCGATATACATCCAGAATCTTGAAAGAGTATACCTCGCTGATGACGAAAAGTTGTACCATGATCGGGCAAAATATCAGCACAAGCTTGTCAATCGGTATCATCCTGCTCTATATGCAGGACCACAACGTGCTGCAATGAATGCTCTCGTGAGTGCATGATACATGAAGTCAAGGATTGGTGCTTACTGTGGGTAGAACACGACCGAGATCCAGCGCTGTATGGAAATGCAACAATGGCTACCGCGAGCGGTTTTATATCTGAGACTGACAAACTGTGGCTGGACAAGCGAACCTGATCATGAGGTCCAAAATCAGTTAACAAATTGATTCCGCATCATTAATTGTGGATCTATGCAGCCCTTGTTCGTATCACAGCAAGTACTCTTCTTGTGCCGTCATATTGTGAGGCTCGAGTCGCGAGGTACACATGCGCAGTCGATATTTTTCCATAGGGTCGTCCTGGGACGGGACGATAGGCTGACATTCAGTTGGGCGGTGACTTGGCAAGATCTAGCTCGCAGAAGGCCAGGCCCGTCACAGCCCACGCGGCCCTCCACTCAGTCTCTGACAGTCTCTATATCGGCCGTACTTACCGTCTCCGCCTGCGTAATGATTGGGAAACGTGTCCTCGCAGCAACATGCCCTAAAAGTCTGATAGGCTGTGCAAGTCCCTCAGGCCTCAAGTCTATCAAAGATCAAGCCATGATTTGGTTGGAATTGGGAAATTATTGGTACCTACTGTAATACTTCAAGGGCTGCGACCCGACACTCGGCAGCAGTTCTTTGTTGTTTGGTGTATCTCGCTAATAGCCATAAGTATGCACCGGCCGGCCAAGATCTGTACACATGGAACTTCGGAAGAAACTCTCGTATAATTTCGTTATTGGCATCCATTTGCTCTCCGAGGCTGTACGACCCTGTACTCTCTATTACTTACTTCGAACTTCCGGTTGCAGCGGCATAATCTTGAACGTACCAATTCTGCCGCAATTTTGGCGCTTATACCACTGGCAAGCACTGCCGCTATGTATCAAGACTGCCACCAAACGTGAGATTAGATTGCCAAAACATAGATTTCGAAGCTTGAGATACACAGCATGGGCACCACGAAGATAACGATGCCAAGCGCTGAGGCCTGAGGGGCAGTGGTTTATACCCAGACCTGCCGGCGCCTTTAGGCATAACGACTCCCCGAGATTCTTTTCAATCTTGCAATGCATGTGTCCTTGCATCTTCCAACTGTCTACCAGCCAAGTGAACCTGTCCCGGTTAACGGATCCCACGTTAGCAATGTCATAATGTCTTCCGATCTACATCTTAAACTCTGTCCCATATCTGCTGAAGGAGTTCAACAAGAGAGATATGACAAAAAGAATATCATGTAAGTCGGTGTTGGAGATAGTAGACCATGTCTGACCACTGAAATGCAGCCCGAGAAACACCAAGGATTTCAATATCCCATTTATGACGACGGATCCTATCGAGTAACACATTTTCACATTGCCGCTGTAGTATCTCATGCGCATGTTTTAGGAGACCACTTCCTCTTGGATGGGAAGTTTTCATTCATCCTGAAGGCTGCCTCTACTACTGTTATGAAAGCGAGGCCGTCATTGACGAGTGTTCAAGGAAAATTCGCGTTGTAACTCAGGCGGATCTCGCTCATCATGGAGTTCCTGGGCTGATTGAAAACCTTGCAAAGCTCGCCTATAGTCATGCTTATCATTATCCTTCTTTCCCGGTGGACGTGGACCTCGTATTGGAACTTAAGGATGTGAGAGGAACTATTGTGGGAGGGTACTACTTCGTGCACCACAAGAACAAGTGCCTGTTCTGGTTGCAGGACTTCGATGCCACCGTCATCTTGCGGGAATGCGGTGGGGTCACTGAACTTTCTCATCAGCGTCAGTTGTTGTAAACTCGCGCTCTACCGTGTCTGATGAACACATGCAGAAATCGAGCTGGAGGCTCAATACTGGTACGCACCACAGCAGCTTGTGAGTACATTCAAACGTGTACTTCACTGCCATAATGTATTGTGCTGATTACATCAGTCGAGGCATGGTGACTGCTCACGCAAGTAGGAAGCACATCGACCTGTTTCCGCACGCAACTGCTCTCCACTCTCAGGTCCGTCAGCAATTGCAGCAAATCATCCGTTTTGCGATAAGCGGTAAGCTCTTTACCGTTGTATCATCGGACGAAAGTTTCATTGTACATTTCAGATTGCATGACTTCGGAGGTGTCGGCGGTCTGCGCTTTCAGCATGGATGTCCTGAAGAACACTTTGGACCTAATCAAGGATGTGGATGGTAGGTCACACCGACTCCCGAGATTATGGAACTCATTGTATGTCAAGTGGAGAACGATTGCATCCAGTCGGCACATGACAAATGTTTCATCGGTGAGTAGTCATATTTCGTGCGCAGTAGATTGGCGCTCACGACTGTGTAATCCTTAGCGAGGATGATGAACCATTTTAGTGCGTGAACCTGATTCTCGTTGAGCATGTTTTCCAATCTCCTTCACAAGAACACTGCCAATACCTCAATTATCATGGGCAACGAGGCGCGCGGCTCTCTCGAGACCAGACTGTACACGGAGACACCTACGAGGAACGTTCCACGATGATGAGATGTCTTGCACTCTTGCTCTTCAATGCCCCTTATGAGCACGTCCGCTCTCTTCACAAACTCTACGTCGACTCCATCGTCAATCACCTCGACTGGCGCACCTTTGTTCAGAAGCTGAACGCCGAGATGCAGGACTTCAATCTGCTGGTAAGCTTCCCTCTTGTCAATGCGGATCATTCTGACACACCGATAATCAGGCGACAGTGCTCTTGAATGTCAATGTTGGGTTTTTGGCGATCCAGAGCGTAGATAATGGTGGCGGACATTCCTTGTCGCAAGTTGCGAGCTACGTGTCTGTGATATCAAGCTTTGGGAGTATGCTGCTTGGCGTGAACCTTGCTCGACAAAGCTACACGCAAGGTCCAGACATGGTTGATAACGCGGTGCGTCTTCCGAGCGAGTCACTTCAGTTGCCGTCTTCAATAACGAATCCATTCAGCAAGCACACCTGCAGCACTTAATGCACCCAAAGCACGGCCTCGAGACACTTGCAATCATATACAGCTTGCCGTACGCATTGCTTATGTGGGGGTACGTTCGACCACCCTCTTCAAATTCCACTTACTCACTATAGCTAGTATGATCTTTTTCGTTCTCGCATTCTTTACTGAGTGTTTTCATCACTCGAGTGCGGTACCCTCAGTCCCTATCAGCGTGGCGGCACTCATCGTGTTGGTGCTTATTGGGTGGTCATGTCACACCTTGGGAGATTCAACTCTAAGCGCAGAATGTGTGCACGTGTCTGAAAGCGTTCTTACGGCAGCGAGGTGGATCAGATCGATCAAGGATCTACCCAGATGGATTTCGGCGGCGGTGCGCTCTGTTTCAGCCCATGCACGAGAACTTGATTGTCTGCACCTTGCACCCGCATAGCTTTCCATGTTACTTATGGTTGGTTGTCATTCAATATTTAATGGGCAGACTATATATTACTATCTTGGACGCACATGATATCCAACTCATGCTACCTAGTCTTGCATATACGCGGTCTAGCTGTCTCATACGAAGCTTACTCTGAAATCTCAATCACTTCGAAAAGCTGATGCATTCTATTCTAAACAACTCTGCTTTGGACTTCATTTCCTTCTCAGCTTGATCCACCGTCTGATAACTTGAGACTCGGTTCGAACAAACAAAGACATCGCGGACAATGACGGCGCCAATATTGTGGTCTGTGACTGATCAAAGGTGTGTGATTATAAAGAGTAGTGTGGTCAGGCTTTAGCCAATCAACTTGGTTCATCGTTCATCGTCATTAGCATTTGACTAGCCTACATCGACATGGCCAATCCACTTGAAGTGCCGCCGTACCTCCTCCAACCGCTCATCCCTAGCATTACTGCAGGGACTGTCACTTGTGCGCAGGCCTTTGGTGCGTGAACCACCACAGACGACCATTTTCCTCCTTGGTCTCCCAATCATTAATCAAGATTCAAGAACCAGTGCTAACGCCGAGTGCAGGGTCCGAGATATACGTTGGCTGCTCGAATGGTGAGCTCCTACGTTATGCCCTCCATCCAGACGCGGATCCCACCAAGGTCAGTACCAACGTCTGCAACATCCTTCTCATGTGATCATTTTTCTATATACCACTTTCACTTTGCCTTCGGCTTATCTCCTTTTCCTCTCCTCTTTCCCTATTAAAGTCTGCAACACTACGCTAACCTAGCCCAGCTAGACGCTTACGCTCTGCTCTCGCAACAGAGCCACCCTTCGGGCAAGCAGATCGACGAGCTTATCCTCGTACCTTGCATTGCGAGGGCGCTAATATTATGTGGTGCGTGATCCTCATATTTGTGAGTGCTTGATTTAGGGTGTGCAGCTTACTGTGTTGTGAAAATTGATGCTGTTTGCACTACACCATACTTTCCCTTGACTCATCTGCATATTCAATCGCCGAGCATACACTAATGTACATCCACAGATCGCCAATTCCACATATACACCCTCCCTTCACTTGATCTTGTCCCGAACATTAAACCCATCCGCAATGTTGAGGCTCTCGCGGTCGACCATAATCACCTTCAGCGCCCTGCCGCGACATCCCTTACCACCAGAGCCACTTCTACATCAACAAATTTTCCTGCTGAGCGAGGGAAAAATGATCCCGTTGACCTCTGCGTGATAAAGCGTAGTACTATCGCAATGTATACCTTGGGTGATGAGAAGTTGACGTATACGAGGGTTAGTTGCTTCCAGTATTCTTTTTATACTCCCATCTGTTCTTGCTCAGCTGATGTCCAAATATTCTTCCGTAGGAAATCCCCTTCCGATCAGGAGCTCTCCGTGCTCAGCGTTCAGGGCACCACCTGTGCATTGCAACTGCAGACATGTACAGTGTAATCGATCTTGCGACCGCGCATATGTTTGAGCTGCTTCCGGTGACACAGGCCGAGGGCACATCGGGGTAAGCGGATTAGTACATAACCTGTTGTTTCCTTACTGACTCTCACTGGCCCTGACCGTGCACTCTCGGTTAAAAAGTGCGATCAAACCACATATCCTGGTCATATCTCCATCTGAGTTCCTTTTACTGAGCTGGACGGGCGGGAGTACACTTGGCCTGTTCATTACGGGTGAGGGTGATCCCGTGCGCGGGACGCTTGAGTGGCCAGCGCATCCAGTGTCTGTGTGTAAGTGACATCTCTTACGTGGACTTCTTTCACCTTGCTGCTTCGGTTTTTCTGATTCTCCACCACTTGTTGGCTTTCTCAGTGGCATATAAGTCACGCTCATTTCATTCATCAGTTTGTGGTTTGCGTCTCCGAAGTTATAAAGACTAATTGCTACGAATGAATCTGCCTAGGCCTCGATTATCCCTACCTAACAACACTCCTGCCAAACGGCACAATCGAAGTGCACAGCGTTGAAACGCAGGCGATTAGCCAAGTCATTCCTGCGCCTGATTTTGGCGAAGGAGAGAAACCGGGCTTGGTCTCATGCCTCGCTGGTTATGCGGCGCCCTCCTCCGAGCGTTGGGACAAGATGAGGAAGGTGAAAGTTAGCTTGGTACGCAGTGGGAAAGTGGGGCTGAAGGTGGACGATGAGAAGGTTCATGAAGGCCAGGACGAGAAAATGAAGGAAGTGGAGAAAGAGAAAGATGTGGATGTCCCGAGTGTGTCTATATGACCGACCTGATTAGTACACGTGCTCTTGACTATCATTCCGTTTCTCACACTTTGGGCCCCAGCTTAGTTGACCTATCTCATATGAGATGATCTTGGGCAGAACAAGACATTTAAGTACAGTGCATGGTGTCCTGCAAGGCGCAGATAGAGCAAGACATGGCTGAACTGATTATTGTGACCAACATCTCGGGGCGCCAACATTCTGGTGCAGTCAGTGGTGAATCGTGATGGATTCCACGACGAAGGCAAGCAGAAATTGGAAAGTCCTGGTGATCGGAAAAGAGTTGATGTCATCCAAGTTGTCAAACTATTGGTCGTTATGTACCTTGTGCTCTCGGAATCCAAGTGATTATCCGTACGCGAACCCATCCTCTGCAAGGATTGAAACAAGATCAATATGATTAGGGCGAACGTAAGGCACAGTAAGTATTGAAAGCAGAATGAATGATTTACCATGGATCCAGAACGCGCCGGTCATGTGACCGAATCATCCACAGACATCAATTCACGTGACCACATCACGTCCTCTGTGTATGTTTGTTTACACACAGCGCGACGCGTTACTGTGAATGACATCGCACCCTCCTTCCTAACTGCTAACATCGCGCAACCGAAGGCTATTGTCACATCTGCTATTCTCCGCCATCCTTGCAAGTCTATTGCTATTCTCGTATCCTAATTACTGGTAATGCCGCATTTCACTGGCGTGCGTGAAGCCCCGGATTCTCTAGCGGACGCCATACACGAACCATACGCAGATATTTCCCTATCTTCTGAAGAGCCAGACATTTTGATCTCTCCACCACGCTCTCCTAGCAGACTTGATTTCTTTCATGAAGAAGGCGGCGCTCTGGGTTACTCTGAATCAGACGACGCAGATGCAGAACTACCGATTTCAAGGGTCAAGTGGGCACGTGGCCTCTTCCGTGGCAGCCCAGCACGCGCGAAGTTCACGGAGGATGATGACGATGCGCCTCTCATCTATCTACCAATCATTCACCTCCACACGATTGACCACGGCACCGATTCCCAGACAGGCCTCAAAGACGAGCCCCCATGCGTCACATCCCCACCTCCACTTCAGACAGTCACCGTGGAGCCTTTTTCACCGGAGCCTGTGCGCCATGCTACGCTTCCACAAGCACCAAAGGTGCAAGGTCCGACTCTTGTATCACGTATACACACGCAGCGTCTGAACTACCCTCACCGCGGATTTTCACGGAGTGCTTTGTTGCATCAAAAGTCTTTCTGGACAGCACGCCATGACGAATGGTTGGAATGGCAGGCCGAAGAAGTGAAACGGCGGGCAGACCACGATATATGCGCACAAGACCTCGGAAACGCGTACACTGGCATGACGCCCGCAGACACTCATAACTCGGATGTCTCTGGGCCTCCATCGCACATCCACGTGCCTCCATCTGGCTTGGAGCGTGACTATGAGCGGTATCCATCAAAAGACTTTTCCCAGGACCTGAATGCGCCGATTTACCCTCGTGTGGGCGATATCTCCGCGCTCCGAGATCCGTACTCTGCCAATGTCGACCGGTGTTTCTTCAGGTTTCCGCTGTGGACTATTCACAAGACGCTCTATGTGTTCGACATGCATCAAAGGGCTGTCCCTATTTCCGAACAAATGAAAGGTTCTGCGTCCTCAGGAAGTTTGGAGTCGTCGACTGGTTCAACGACATGCGGTGACGAGGATGTAACCCTTGTTGCTGATGATGAACCATTTCTCGAGAAAAAAGCGCTTGACAACGGGTCCCATCAAGGATGTCTACCGCCTGAAACTCCCGCAAGTTCTCCTGCGTTTACATGGGAGGCTATTCGCGCCTGGGAGCTGGGCTGGTACGCTCGCTGGGAGCTACTCATTGGTCTTGTACAGCGCGACCAAGCCCTCCGGCAGACAGCGCCGCTTTCACCGTCGACAACTCCTTCCGGATCTGCAGATGATGATGTTTCGCCGCCAAAAGAACTCCTGGAACCGTTCACCCTGGAAGCTCCCTCACCAATTTTCCACTTTGCTGGCGAAGATGGAGAGGGGGATAGTGGAGACGAAGAAGACGATTATGGCACCTTGGTTGCGAACCCGATTTACAACGTCGACGAGACGTTCAAGGAGGGGTATGCCCGTGCGGTAAACTTTTTCACCAAAGATCGAGAGTTGGAAAGAAAGCGTCGCTTGCGAACAGTGTCTGGGTAGAAAGTCAAGGATGGTCGTCCGCGTCGAAGTCAACGCGGATGGAAACATTTCACTTTATATACAGTTCCCTAGTTTTGTCGTCGTGAGTCATGCTATATACCCTGGTATCTTGATGAGTCCCTAGTAGGACAACCTGAATGATACATTTATGCAAAAGGCGTCTCAGTGATAGCCATTGATGATGCGTTCTGCCAGTAGTGCTTCCGTCCTACTACGGAGCAAGGTTACCAGACACCGTTTTGTACGAAACTCCTCAAAGCTCACATCCTTGCCAATGTAAGCTTGAGGTAACGTTAAACTATTTCTGCAGTGTCATGAAAGTCTTTGTTAAATACACACTACCGTAGGACTCTTTGGGCATTGGACATATGGGCTCACACCTAAGGATGATGCTAACTTGAGACCTTTATTAACTACTAATACTCGGACCTATCGTTAACTGCGCAGCGCACATGAAAAGAAAGAGTGAGTTAGCATTAATCAATCAAGGTATTGTCAAAGTGATGACAATGGATGAATCTGCACGCTGTGGACTGACTGATACCAAGGTGAAGGAAGCATGCAGTTCGTGTGTTCATTCATTCAAATGAGTATTAACTTGAAGGGTGTGATGGATTATCATTAATCCTGGGGTATCCTTGATTTGATCACGAGCGATGAAGTTGGTCGACTCGGACGGGTATATGTGTTCCTATGTATTACTTCCTCCAACTCTGTTCCTCTCCCTCTGATTCAGAAGAGTTTGGATAAGACCGCGAGGGAAACTGAGGGCGTCTCGTGCGCCATTCGTGTGATTTGTGCTGCCTGTGGCTCTGCACGATCTCTGGTGCCACAGCTCGCAAGGCGATCAATTCCTCATGGGATAACTTTGACAGAGGGGATGATTCGAGCAGTAGCAAGTCTGCAGGCGTGTAGATAGGCACTGTATGACGCGATAAACATTAAGTATTTGCAACTCAAGAGACAAAAGCTAGGGGTGATACTCACGACCATCATGAGGCAACGAAGTCGCCGATGAGCTGGGTAACCCTGTTGAAGATGCCCGTAGGTGCACGGGGATGTAGAGTCCGGAAGATGACGACATCACTGATGTGGTGAAGGAGGTGGGTTACTAGAGAAGACTTGGTAGTTGAAGATGCGGGGGATGATGTTGATCATGTCCTGGCTTAAATGGGGTCTTATATACACACACAGGAGTATCCTGCGGACCTGCACATGCATGGGCCCCTCGGCAGATGGTTATTGTGAGGTTGTCGTGGCGTGAAGCGGCAGTGGCGACTACAGTGGGCCACTTCGAGTTGGACCGCCGGGTCAGAGATTTGTGACGGTCAAATCGGAGGTCTGGAACGTTGTGGAAGGTCATACAAATTGCGAGAAACATACTTGAATTGCTTCAAATGGTCTCAGCGCTCCGAGCCCACTGGTCAGCGCTTCAGTGACCATAGACGTGTTCCTGTGATCTGATTCCGGCATTGCTTCAGCCTGAGGCAATCAACTTGGACCCTCGAATGGTCGAGAGGCTCCACCCGTATTTGTAAATCACAGGATCTCCATTAGAAATACCGACAGCTCAGGATGTCAGTACTTCAGTGGCCAGGCAGCTTGACATGTGGAGATTAATCTTGCTGTGGCATAAAGGCAACACGTTGGCTTGCCACAGCCAGCCACCTGTTTCATGAAACGCTGTTGGCGTGGGTGTCACGTGCACTGAGTCACCGATGTAAAATTTCTCACACCCGCCCGCAGGAAGGAACGATTGTCCTTGACCCCCTTAAGTAGCAGACCTTATAGGACTCAAGAGTCAAGACACTTATTCCTTCCTGATAGTTATAATATCGATAGCAAATTCCTGATCAGATGAGTCCAGAATATCGGCGGAATTTTTCGTCAGCCTTGCTTTGGCGTCACTTCGATGGAACATGGGCCTCGCTTGAATACATACCTGTGATTTCGTATGTCCTGAATTGCGAGTGGGTGTATACGCGGCATTCTTGTTCGCTTCATGGATAATTTAATACAACTTTGACTTGTTACAATCACCAGTCAATCTTCTTGGGAGTGCTGCCCACACATCCGAAGCCCAACCCGATCTGGTTGGCAACCTTGATCGCGACGCCAAGGTCTGACGCAAATCTGCCAATAAATCGTAAGATCAGGCATCAACTTATCTCGCGAGGAATATACACTCACGACCAAACAGTCCCGGGGTTCTTTTGGAACAGCCGCCCAACCAGAACGACATCGGCTTGACCTTTGTCGAGGACCTCTTGGGCGATCTTGCCATCGGTGATTGCGCCAACAGCACCGACAACAAGCTTATCCCCAACAGCTTCTTTGACTGCCTGCGCAAACGGCGCTTGGTATGCTGGGCCGACTTTGATGATGGCTTTTGTGTGGCTAGCACCGCTGGAGACATCGAGGAAGTCAACGCCATGATCGACCAGAATGGCAGCAAGTTTGACGGTATCTTCGACACGCCAGGATGGTTCGTTGGGGAACACTTCTTCGAGCCATTCAGTCGCAGAAACCCTACGAAGGCATCAGGGTCAAGCAAGAACATCTTATAGACTCGAAAATACCTCAGGAAGAGTGGCATGTCTTCAGGGATGACTTCACGGACAGCATCCACGACCTCGAGAGTTAAACGAATGCGATTCTCGAAGCTTCCGCCATATTCGTCTGTGCGCCTGTTGCTGATAGGGCTCAAGAAAGAGAACAGCAGATAACCGTGTGCGTTGTGAATTTCAATGACGTCAATGCCAGCTTTCAATGCTCTCCTCGCAGCATCCACAAATGCGACAACGACCGCTTTGATCTGCGCCTTCGATAGCTCCTTAGGTACCGGGAAGTCGTCAGCGAAAGGAACCGTGGAAGGCCCCCACACATTGTCTGGCCATCCACCTGTGCTCTCAGTTGCTGCAAGACCAACATGTAACCACGACGAAACGGTAGACGCTTTCCGGCCGGCGTGGGCAAGCTGAATGCTAATTTTTTGGTTTTGCGAATGGGCAAACTCAACTATCTTGCGGAGGGGCTCGATTTGGCTGTCTTTCCAGAGTCCTGCATCTTCAGGAGATATGCGACCCTCTGGGAGGACCGCGGTGGCTTCAATTATAGAAAGACCAGGACCCCGCGTAAAGATGCCGCCCACTGAATACCGTGAGTACTCTTATAATGGTCGAGATTCATAAACTTACGGTGCGCCATGTGCCAGGACGTGAGATGACCGTCGTCTGCAGAATATTGACACAGTGGAGCTAACTGCATGAAATTGGGATGCGACGTCAGGAGAGCTCATCATCACGTTGACGATCAATATGACGACTCACGAAGATGCGGTTGTGGAATGTTGTTCCTCTAATCTTGATGGGCTGGAACAATTTTGGTATAGGTGTTCCATCAGGCTGGGGGTCGAATGCTGTGCCTGCAGCAGGGACCTGCGCAGGGGTGAAGTATGGGATGGCGGGTGCGGGCCTGTTTACTGTAGGTTCCATATCGATGGGCTAAATAATACAGTGTGCACAAAGCGCCTTGCATATTATATACACCAACTGGTGTCCAGCCGACGAGTTTTGTCTCAGGCTAATGTTGATAATTCAGGCTCCTTAATGAGATGTGATAGCATTGTGATAGCAAGAAGTTTGCTGGCGATAGCGAAAATGTTCGGAGCAACTTGCATATAAACAGATGATGACGTGTGGCTACGACTACAAACAAACTACCTGTACTTGCCACGTAAACTCAGGAAATCAAACTAGGATTGAACACTGCATACCAGATACACCAAGTACTCCCCATCCAGCGACTACGTTCCTTTGGACCAGTTCAGAGGCAAGCAGAGGCCATGGTCGCCGGGGAGACGGCACTCCACAAAGGAGTTCAAGAAGCAAAAAATTTGTAAGAACCAGCCCAAGAGTAGTCTGAATCGAGTTTCGCGATCCACGAAGGATACGCGAGCCACGAAGTGAACTCAAGGACAAGCCAGTACCATCGCGTATATCCCTCATACGCAAGGAGAGCTACAACATGGTAGTGTCGCCTCCAGCCGTAAGCGGTTATTCATGAAGCTCAGCGGCTAGGCTGGCAACGGGCAAGCGGAAGCTCGCCGGAAGAGGTAGGCACCATGGCAGGATACCTAGACTGCAGTCTGCATGTGCACCAACTTGGGAATACATCCCAAGGGCACGAAAGCACATATAGCGGATTAGATGGGAAGAATGTACCGCGGCAAGAGCTCGGAGACTGAGGGTCTCCTCAGGAGATTAGACCTCTCGATGTCCCTGAGCGCCATATTAGCAAGGCGCACGCGCGATAGGACTGCTACACGATGGATACAAGTTTGCCCGATTCCCGCAACGCTTTCAAAGCTTTCATTCTCGCCCTCCTCTGCTGCAACAGGATCTTGGGGATATGAAAATGAAGCTGCTTTTCTGGTACGTTGCGCAGCTGATTACAGCCGGGCTCTGCTAGAGCCGATCGAGGGGGATTGAAATACTCAGACCTTAGCCCGCTCAGAAATGTGGATGCACGAAGCAACCTGTACGTGATGAGCATTCGTGGCCTTCGAGCTGGTTCAGGAAAAGATTCGTTTTCCAAGTCCGCCTGGCTTATAACGTTGCAACACATTTATTTGAAACTCAGCGCCTAATGTACGACTGCATTTTGAAGAGTCAAAATTAATGAAGGTAGGTCCTGGTACAGGGGGGTACAAGTCACTTATCGCAGCAAGGGAGAACCTTTGGATACGGCTAGCTGGTGGGAAGCAACGTATGCTGGAATACTCAGTCCGTCCGATTATCGCACTTATTAAAGCCCGAGGTCGTACGTGGCCGCTCTTGGGACATCGCGGTTGTTGTATACCTTCGAAATCAAATATTTGGTAGACAACTTTGTGCACGAAGCATGCCAACACCGTGGTATTAACACATTGGATATGCTGTTCACCTTTACTATCGCAACATGCAGTCACATCGGGATGATCATAATCAATGAGGGTGCGTCACCTGGTGTAAATTGATGCAACCCTGACGGGTATCACGGTTTTGCATTGCTTTTGTGGATCGAAACAGTTGGTGACCAACCTTATCATACTTATGTCTTCGCATGCTTATGACATGTAGCCTACACAATTATCGAGGAAGAGCGCGCAACCAGTAGGCAATGCGAGGGCTTCTGGATGAGACAAGGGGTGCATTTTTACGCCTCAGGTTGTTTTAGCGAGATCACAATAGCGGTTAGTATATCTAGCACGAACGCCATCATTCATCATACTTGCATCTGATCACTCACTGATACCAATCCCTTCAGCATGACGCTGGTCTCAAATGATCCCAGTTGGTGGCCGATATTAAATTGGTATCATAATTACAGCTATTTCTTAGGTTCGTGGAGAGCCAATGTCGATCTGCCTCAATCTTATTCTGTTTGTGGTTACACAGTTATATCCTCTACTGTGCTGGCATACGATTGGGGTGAGCAAAGTAGTATTTACAGACAGAATTATTGATGTCCCTATGGTATTCTTCAGCACTGTCATTCGGACAAGAGGTAGGAGGGTTTATATATTTGCCAGAGCAGTGCCAGACTCTCACTACCAATGATTTTATAGTTGGACCTAGTCTGGGTGCGCAAAGTCCCATATCAGAAGTACAGCATGATAACACAGTTGATTTGTGGCAGAGGCAACGCTGGTCCTTCATGACCGTTCTGTATCTCGGCGTAAGTGGCTAATATTATGGGTGCAGTTGACAAGTTTTACTCAACTTCAAAATATTTAGGTGCGCTACGTCGGGATACTATCCTCTGTGTATGTTTTCAAGGCTAACAGGTTGGCACTGTGCTGATAACTCGTCTCCCATGATCAGCATCAGCATGCTGTGTAAGTCCCCCCGCATACTCCTCACTTATTTCTGACCGGCGCCACGCAGTAAGTTTCCCGGGAGTCTCACTGACAGACCTGGTGAGCATTCTGCAACATTGCCTGTCATTCCCATCCAATTAATTGCACCATTCCGGAGGGGTGAGTGATATTATTGACTAGCTTGTTGGTTCAATATAACGACTAAAACAGCTGTAAGTTTTCTTGTAAAACTTATATGTGGTTCATCAATAATTGTGTCTCAGGCAATATCCTTTATGTCGCACAATTGTGGATGCCTTTCGTCGCGTTTGGCATGCTGGGTGGTGAGCTACTCAGCTGCGATGCATATTGACTTTGACTAACATGGTAGTAGTTATAATGACCGCTCGGCTATATGCCATGTATCAGCGATCCAGAAAAATTCGCATCTTTCTTGCTGTAATCTTTCTGGCTATCATGACTGCCTGTGGAGTTCTCGTGGTAATGATAAATAAACACGTTTCAGTGGGTAAGCTTTAATTCTGATGAAAGACTTGAGCGCATGAGGCTCACGGGACGAATACTAGAGGAATTTGTCCTCTCCGGCATCCATCAGTGTAATTATCACTTTGAGGGAGACCTGCAACTTCTGATGGTCAACTTTTGGATACTCACCATTGTTTGGGAGGTCCTCACCTTATGTCTTGCAGTTCGGATTGTTATCAAACACTTCCGGGAACTGCAACAACCATCAACAGGATGGACCGTCGAGGACGGTTTCACGGTGCTAGTAAAATCTCACGTGTTTTACTTTGCAGTGTGAGTTCGTAACGTGAATGTGATTCTCTTTTCCCCTGAACTTCTGCACGCGCTAGTTGTGTTGTTCTTTTTTGCTTACACCTCGGCTATCTCGTTCCAAATCTATCGGTACGCCGATCCGTGACTGGCATCTGTATCCAAGCACTCATCAATTATATAGCATTCGTTTTCCTCTGGATCGGAGATTTACAAGGGCATTCTTCAAGTCTCGCTCGCGCAGATATTTGTGCTGCGACCACGCCTCATTCTCAGTGTTCGGGGACACTACGCTGAGCGTATGGCTAACTCCAACCTAGAGACTGCCATGATTACGAGTTTTCCAGGAACGGATACACGTTTCAACTAATGGAGGCGTGTAGCACGGAAAAGGCTGCGATCTGTAGGGAACATGATCATGTGTTTCGAGTGTCATCGTGGAATCGGTTTGATCTTACGACATAGATTTGAAAGATAGAAATAACGCAGTTGCTTCATGCCTCCAGCAAATGCTTGTTGGTTTTTTCCTCGATGATAAAGTGCTATTTGTTGGCTTGCACGTCAAAGGAGGGACGCACGAATCATCGTCAACGATTAGATTGTGTGAAAGCATGGTCGATGAGGCGTCCGCGACCACTCACGAAACAATCCTCGAAGGACAAACGGGGTTCAAACTGTACATCACGAACATCGCGCCTTTATTCACGAACGCGGTACGAAAGTCCGCTTGAAGCTCGGGCGAGATCTTGGCCCAAAAGCATGTCGGGCTATGCCACATGGGCAGAGCCGTCTAGATACTGCCAGGGAGGTGAGACGTATTAAGGGCAAATATCGGGTTACTCGGCACACAGACGAACATAGACTGAATCAAATATTACGGCTAGCCAGGGCTAACAATGTCAGGCGAGTGGATCAACCATTCTCGCTAGTGCGAGGAACTCACCTGACGGATTGTGATCATCTATGAAATTAAAAATCAAGATATGCCGAGAATAGGGAAGCTAGCCAGCTTCCCTATATAAACGCAGCGTCTCTTTGAAACAGCGAGAGCGTGAGCATCGGCGGAGACTGGATCGGTTCCCTATTTCAAGTGAGGCAGCTACGCCTGCCGCGCTCAAAGAATACTCGGTGCATGTGAATACTGAGTCACTACGGACGTCCATCGATTCGGCCAATAATTCTCTGGGGCCGGGTCGCCGTTCCAACAAAATCTGACCCTCTGAGGCATAGTCGAAGGGCTGAAGATCTCGAAGACCAATGTGTAATGACCAGACCTAAACTGCTCACGAAGATGGAAATGACATCCTGCGCCGTGGCCCCTTTGTGTCGGCTAGAAGGGCAAATTTGCAAGTCCGCATGAAGTCTATGATAGAAGTCCGAATGCCGAACTTAGATCATGATAAGTTTCACAACGTGTGGCACTGGGAGCATCTGATTCGAACTATCGCACGTACAGGGTTTGATAGTAATCACGAATCAGGAACATTGAATAGAAAGCCTCCCATTGTCTGGGTGATATATGTATTCTTGGCCAATTATGTCCTGCGGAAGATAATAATGAGGAGGAAGAAGGCGAGCAGAACATCATGCGTAGGAAAATCAACGCGCTCGTTGTTATTGTCGTGCGGCAGATGACAAGGTTTGGATAGACGGTGGGAGCATGAAGTCGTGGGGCACCGAAGAGGATAATTTTTCATTCACCGAGGTAGGTCGGGACAATAGATTATTACCCGTTTATTTTGTAGCAATATTAAGTCCTGTCTGTTATTCGACGTCAAAGGTTAGGTAATACTGCATACCAGCAGCAATGGAAAAAAAAGGGAGGCAAACAACAGAGAAGAAAGAAAGCAGCGCAATGATATTTTGATAGTTACTGTTCAACTCCTTTTGGGATGAATATAAGGCGATACATTTGGAACCAAAAAGGCGATCAATGCGAGAAAGGGCTAGAAAGACTTACCTAGAGTAAATCTTAAGACAATAAAGGTAGAAACCGAGAAGTTATGATGGGGTTTAGATCACCGGCAGCCTACAGGCATAGGAATTGAGCAGTGTGGGAGGGTTGTACGTTTGTAGCGGAGTCCAGGATGTTTGGGTCGGAGAAAGAGAGAGAATCATGCGTGCGCTGTCAAACTCAACCTTGATTGATAATTATGGCCCACGAATTCGCAGTTATCGCTCTTTTCATTCGAAGGTCTGCTCATCGTAGAGCTCGACATCATGAAGTTTGGACGATGAAGGGAAAAGGCGCGCGGCATCACTTAAAGTCACGTTTTCGACTTTTATTCAAGTCCCACGTTGCAATTTCTCCCAGTTGCGCCTTCACTCAGTCTCCATCATTTCCTACTCAAAAGCTTTTCCTCGTCAACCTTCTTCAAAACCCTTTAAGATATCCAATTTGCTATCAAACAATATCCTCAGATCGAATAATTTAAAGCACCGGAGCGGAGGAGACGAGTTCTGAGCGGCGACGATCGGAAAACTAAGCAATTTCGAGCGGAGAGTGAGCAACCACTTCATTCCTTTTCCTTCCATCTGTTATGTTTCCTCTACTGGAGCCTATTCGTCTCCTTCCCACTCGATTAATCGCTCAACATGGTTTCCGTTCTGCAGGTCCGTGCCTATACGCCCACCCATAGAGAACAAATTTCTGTGAGGAGCGCTGGGCAAATTTCTTGTCCCCAATGGCGAGCGATCAAGCTAAGAATGCTGGTGCTGTGGCCCAGGATCATCACATGCCACCATATCAAGCATACGGAGCTTACTCGCCACCTTTCCCAGTCTACTATGATCCGAGTCATCCTGAACCAAATGGTGCGCCACACCCAGCACCCCCGTATATCTACCATTATCCGCCTCCTGGGATGATGTACCCTTATCCTCCTCCTGGTAGGTTTAACTTCCCGGCGCGCTTCTCTGTTGTCCTCTCTTACGTTAGAGACTCATAGGATTTCCGCCTTACGCACCCCCTCCCCAAACCAACTTTCAGCGCGTGAAGCGTAAGCAGGTCAAGATGGCGGTATGTTGACGTACTTTTTACGCTCACTTTCTCTAAATTAATCAATATTATGTCAGTGTACTAACTGCGCGAATGCCTGCAAGCGTTGCGACGAGCAACGTCCATGTGAACGATGTGTCAAATATGGTATCCCAGAAACGTGTGTTGATGGTGTGCGTAAGGAGCGACAGAAAGGAATCAAGCGGGGACCCTACAAGCGTAAAAATAAGTCCGGCGGCAGCGACGAGGCTACATCACCTGCTCCTAATGCCACTTTCGAGAGTTCGTCATGATCCCATCAATCTTTGTCTGTTTTACTCATAAGCAGGATTAACAGCTTTCTCGTCCACCCCAAATGAAGCAAACGGAGATTCAGCTTGGCATCCGCCGAATGGGGTGGCACAAGGTTCTGCGAGCGCAACTCCTGCACCCCCGCCAATGCCATCCTTTCCACCACCACCACCAGAGGGGGGATATTATCCGCCTCCATATTTCTATCCTCCCCCTCCTGGTTTTGTGCCGCCTTCTGAGGGTCAGGCGCCCCCGGAAGGATCCCCAAATTCTGGCGCACCTCCTCCGATGGTGTCTTACTACATGCCTCCTCCTGGATACTATGGACCGCCGTATTACGGTCCTCCTGGCGTGCCGCCGCCCACCATGGATCCAGCTCAGGCCGAGCTTCAAAGGACATCTGGCCAGCCTACAGATCATGATCCTGACGTTGAGGAAATTCCGCCGCCTGCTCCAAAGACAAATTCGAAGAAGAGATCAAGAGCGGGAAAAGAGGGGCAGCCGAAAGCAAAGAAGGCTAAGGTTGCCGTCGTCCTGCAAGAGTCTTCAACTTCCAGTGGCACGACGGGAGGGAGCGACCAGGCTTCAGAACCTGGACATGGCAGCCCAGCTGAGAATGGTGATGCATGAACATCACTAGTTCTTCTCTTGCTGCACACTGGTCCCTGCTTTCGCGCTGCTATTGTTTTTTTGTCATCTCTGCTTTTTCGTTAATCAGTTTCAAATGCATGTTCGATGTGATTCTGTTTTGCCTCCTACGTACTTCTGAAACTTTCAGACACTCCGACGCTCTTTGACCACCAACAAGGTCTCGAGGAAAACAGAATGTGGGAGGGGGTGTAGATCGTGTGACGCGATCCTGTTTATGGTCAAAAAGCCGCCGGAGGCAAAGTATGCTGTCATTCTCGAACCCCTGTACGTTGAAGTCGTTATCCCTACAGCCATTTTGAACGCCTCTGTTGTACCGCCTTTTTTCTCTTTCTTTTTGCCTCTTGGATTTTCGGTTTCTGTTCGCTGTACGTCTATGACCTGTCTATCACCCTATGCTTTTACCTTCGTGCTTTCACTTATATATGATACGATTGAGGAGTATTTATTGTTGTAGGATAGGTTGAAGCAACATGGTGGTTCGTGGTTACCCAGATGAATTTGCAAGAACCACCGGCGTAATATTAATATAAGCAGGGGAAGGGGGTCGCAAATTTAAACTACCTTGCAAGCAATATTGTGCCCTCCACACCCAAAAAATTCAATGGTTCATCGCAACCTGACCGTCACGACAACGCACATTCGTCCACATGCGCCAACTGACGTTACTCGGCCCATTAGTCGGTGTGCGTATAGGCTGCAGAATAAGGCTCTCAGACGGCGAAGCGATACAACTTGAAGAACGGAAAAACTCATCAGGAGGCAAAAGAAAAAGTTTAAGCAAAAGGTTTCTGTCCGCAACTTATATAAGTCCGGCTGTGTCCGGGCGTTTGTTTATTTCAGAAGGCGTTGCCAAACAGTCGCTTAAATTTTGAGACCAAAACTCGAAAACCGGTTGTGTCTGTCTAAGCCTCCTCTTCACCATCTTCTGTACTTTGCTCTCCCTCACGCAACATGTCTGCTTTCCGTGCCCTCCGTCAGCTCACTGCATCTTCATCTCGGGCCGTTGCTCGTCCTGTGGCTCGCTCTGGTTCCCTGCGCCTTGCGACCGTGCAGCTTGCTCCTCGGGCTTCTATGACTGCTGCGAGAGCTTTCTCGGCATCTGCGCATCGTTTTTCGGAGGGTTCGAGTGAGCTTGGTCATATTTTAAATGAACCAGTACTGACACTTTTTTACTGCTGATAGCTGACGTCGTCCTCTCACAAAAACTTGCTGAGGAACTCAAGTATGAGAAAGAGGCTCTCGCTGACGCACCAGGAGAACCCGAGTTCTTGAAGACATTTAAGGAGCAGGGTATTTGGGAGGTGAGTGTCATGCAGACTAGATAGTGGTCTTGTTCCTCAGACTTCGCGCACAGATCCAGGACGTCACTGGTAACGATGAGGTCACTCTCGTGCGGAAATTCGGCAATGAGAAGTGGGTGAAGATTTATGCCGCCTGGCATGTACTAATATGTTTGCAGTATCCGTTTGATGTTCTCCATCGCCGACATTCAAAGTGCTGAAGAGGAGCCAGAATACGAGCAGGAAGAAGGTGAAGGTGGAGAGGATCAGCCTCTTCACTCGTACCCTATTCGTGCTTCATTCTCCATCACGAAGGTATGGGTCCACGTAAAACATCCTTGCGTTTGTACTCACAACTGTTTGTAGGGTAACGGCAAGGGGTCCATCAACATTGACACTATGTGCCAGGAGGGCGCGTTCATCATTGACAACATGTCCTACTACCCCGACGCACAGCTCGGCACCGAGCTTACTGCTGAGGCTGACTGGAAACGCAGGGGCTTGTACATTGGCCCTCAGTTTGATACCCTTGATGTTTCTGTCCAGGAGGAGATCGAGAAGTGGGTACAGGAGCGGGGTATCAATGAGAACCTTGCTACATTCGTTCCCGAATATTCGGAGTACAAAGAGCAAAAGGTTAGTGCTCGCTTGCCTGTCTATTTTTTGCAGGCCCTCATCGCTTTCCCTCATAGGAATATGTTAGGTGGTTGGACAACGTGAAGAACTTCGTGGATGCTTAGGCATGTAGTACTCGTTTGCACTGCCTTCATGACCACCCAAAAGCCATCCTTACCATCTGCATGACCTCGCACACATCTATCTCTACACGTACAAACATACATCTATTACATGTTGTGTCTCCCCCCTCAGTCCCTCACTAGCATCTAATGTCACTCAATGTTCACTGTTATTGCTTTTAAAAGTGGAGCTTGAGGGTAGTACCGACACGATTCGACCTTCAAAGAGATTAATCCACGCGTTGCTTTGCTCACTTACATACCAATTCCCTGACTGCTCTGTCACGTCTGACAAATACGGGAGTCGGCTATTTGGTCAATTGTCAAATCAGGTGACCATTATAAATTGCATAGGTATTAGGCCACGTCTCCCTGTGTCACCGAAGCGGTGACCAGTGGGCTCGGAGCGCTGAGACCATTCGAGGCAATTCGGACGTGATTCTCTCGCTATTTGTATGACCTTCCACAACCTTCCAGACCCTCACGAATCGACTCGGCGGTCCTAGTGGATGAGTCACCCTGCCGACAACCTCACAATTACCATCTGCCGATGGGTCCTTGCATAGGCAAGTCCGCAGGATGCTCCTGTGTATATATAAGACCTCGTGTAAGGTCTGAAATGACCAGCATCATCTCCTGCATCTTCATCTACCAAGTCTTCTCTAGTAGCCCGCCTCCTTCACCATATCAGTGATGTCGTCATCTTCCGGACTCTACATCCCAGTGCACCGACGGGTACCTTCAACGGGTTCACCGAGCTCATCAGTGACTTCGTCACCAGCGCATTCATCATGCTCATTATCACCCGTGCCTCATGATAGTCGTGAGTATCACCTAGCTTTTGTCTCTTGAGTCGCAAATACTTAATGTTTACCCCGTCATACAGTGCCTATCTACACGCCTTCAGACTTGCTACTACTAGCATCATCCCCTCTGTCAAAGTTATCCCATGAGGAGCTGAGCGCCTTGCGAGCTATAGCACCAGAAATCGTGCAGAGCCGCAGGCAGCGCAAATCACACGACTGGCACACGAGACGCTCTCAGTTGCCCTCGCGGTCATATCCAAACTCTTCTGAATCAGAGGGAGAGGAACTGGGATGGAGGAAGTAACACAGGAACATATATACCCGTCCGAGTCGACCAACTTCATCGCTCGTGATCAAATCAAGGATACCCCAAGATCAATGATAATCCACAACACCCTTCAATTTATGTATAATTTATGTAACACTTATTTGAATGAACACACGGACTACATGCTTCCTTCACCTTAGTTTCAGTCAGCTCACAATGTGCACATTCATCGATTGTCTTCATTTTGACAATACCTAGGTTGACCAACACAAATTTCGCAATCGAATAACTTGGCCCAAGCATCAGTGCCCAGTGCTTAATCAAGTCAAGAGACTTTCTCATATTAACGAAGCTTTGCAAAAGAAACGAGCAAAGAGTATAAAAGCACATAGCGGTGAGTCAAGCTCCAACCGACAGTTATAAATGAAGAAATAAGGCTACACCCCAATCAACCCCTTCAACCACCCCGCCCACTCACTAACATCTGCAGCACGTCTGTAACCTATGCTGACTATTGCCAGGCTTACCACCAGGAAGAGCCATTTAGTGTTTCTCCTCGGTTCGATTAAACCCTTAGAGGGCCTGGTTCAATAAGCCAAATTCGTAAGTGTTAGTTATTGCGATCACGTACATGGTCATTTGCCCCGGCTACTGAGATGGGACGGGGCGGGAGTGTGACACCAAAGGCTCGTTTGAGGAAAGCCTCTTTCTTGGCCTGGAAATTGTCGTGAGCGGACCGCCGGAGAACAAAGATCATCAAAAGTTACGGTGTAAGGGGGAAACCTTCCTGTGAGAATGTTGTCAATCCTAAAAGACGTCACAAGTGAGCAGGCGGACGAAATCAAAAGAAACTAACGAACCATCCGGGGGAGTCAAGAGAGGCACGTTGATGCGTGAACATCGCGAAAGTATAGTCTCGTGTGTGATACCCAGCTAAAAAGAAAAGATGCGATTAGCAATAACTTACTTGAGAAAAAGATGAACTGACATCCACTGGGGCCAATACCGCCGAATGGCAGTCCATCAGCTAAAGCACTATCAGCGGCCTATCATCATTGGGAACATTGCAAAACGTACTAGCACAGTGTACCATCACATCATTGGCGACGGCTGAGCCACTCTGAGTATTGTCAAACACTTATCAAGAATGTCAATAACGATGGCTTAATAGGCAATCAACAGGAAAACACACCCTTGTTCTTGAAGGCTGCATCCGGCGAGAAACAGTACAAAGCAAGCGGATGATCGCTGACAGAATTCAGTCTGACATCAACATGTAAATAGAGGGACAACTCACTGAGCATTGATGTATGAGATCGCAGCATCGACATCGTCCACAGGCATAATGGGCAAGATCGGTCCGAAAAGCTCACTTTGCAAACGGTTAGAGGTGCTTGAGAATACTCGGACAGGCAGATATACGCACTCGCTCATCAGCGAATCTCCATCTTTGACACCCTTGACCACCGTAGGAGCGATGAACTTTCTCGACTCGTCGGTCTGCCCGCCAAAGGCAATGGTGCCGGAAGTATTGTCGAGCAAACCCTTGAGACGATGGAAGTGTGCCGTACTGATGATGTGGGAGATATCTGCCGAGGAGGTGGCGCCAGAAGGATAGAACTCGTCGTGTCTATGGCAAGATATAGATTGAGCATGCCATACACAGGAGCGTGCTGAGGCACGCACACATCTTTGAGGGCCTTGATGAATGCATCCTCGGAAGAGCGTGGGATGAGGACATAGTCTGGTGCAACGCAGGTCTGACCCGCATTGGCGCACTTGCCCCACATGATACGGCGTGCAGCCATCTTGAAGTCACACTTGGCGTCGACAACAGCGGGGGACTTCCCTCCGAGCTAGAAAGACATTGTACCAGTACATCGCACTGAAAGTATGGATTTACCTCGAGACTGATAGGTGACAGAGTCTTCGCAGCGGCTACACCTATAATCTTTCCTACACGCCCACTCCCGGTGTACAAGACTAGTTATCTCGCATCATAGTTTCGACAATAAAAATAGTACATTGGACGTACCGTGGCCCCATTGGAATTCCATGAGCTGTATTAACATGCTGAGTACCCAGTCGATACATAACAGAAGCGTATAACATACCTTGCTGGTCTCCGGAACAGCACCCAATACGACTCTTATGACATCACTGTCCATATACTTTGGAATAAGTTCTGCGATGAGGCCGCTCACAGCGGGGGCCAGTTCAGACGGTTTTAAAACAACGCAGTTGCCAGCGGCAATTGCTCCAATCTTGGAAGGGAGACAATGAACTGGAAGCGAGTGATAAAAGACGAAAAGAAACATACAAGAGGTCCAAAAGCAAGCCATACAGGGTAGTTGAATGGGCTTATGGACAAGACGACACCCTTTGGCTCCTTGCGAATAACTGGACGAAATGCAGCAAATTTGATATTGAAAGGTGCTTTTTCGGTTCGAGCCCACTTATCGACCCGATCATAAGCGATCTTACAGTCGCGGATAGTTGAGTCAATCTCAAGGCTGGAGTGGAGTTAAGTTAGTGTCATACACGATAACCGAAATAGGGCTTACAATGTCGCTTCTAGGGAAGGTCTCCCAAGGTCAATGGCAAAGGCCTCCTTGAAACGTTCAACGTTGTCCTGCAAAAGGTAAGCGAGCTGCAGGATCTGAACTTTTCTAAATGGAATGGGTTTAGTCTTTCCAGACCGGAAGGTCTTGTTGAGAGTGGAGTAAATCTGGGGCAGGTTCCGTGAGCCATAAAACAATTAAAATGGTATGGAAGCCTCGTACCTCATCGATTTCTTCCAAGGTCGTGAATGTTAATTGGGGTGCCGTGGTTGACATGATGGCTACACAGGCTGGCAGGTGGACACGTTCTATAACTACGTTGTCTTTAGCGGTCCTAGGTTTGCAACGTGTGGTACGAGTTGATCAACGACACGTTGAAATTCTGAACGGAAACCGACGATCAACGTGTGTCTTGCTGACAAGTTGATCAATATATGACCGCATTTCCATGAGCCTCCTGAATCGTGATTATCGAAGGACAGTCTCTCTCACAAGAATATTTAGTCCGCTAGGAGTTATGACTTTTCTGCGACGGGAGGTGACTGCGAGTAAGTGAAACTGGACGAGGCGGGCAAAAGCTGGGAGTGCTTATGACCAGATGTTGAACGGGGCCCGGATAAATTTAGACCCGGCTATAGCTACTGTTGTCAGTCGCATCTGAAATCCGTTTCATAATTCGGGTGCTTTGGCTCAAATAGACGGAGGAGGCAACTTAGTCTAAGGCCTGATCGAATCAGCCAGAAGATCTCGCGGGGTCCTGACCCTACTATGCATGGTGTCATAGGTTTAGATCCCAACCAGCCTGCAATTCTGTGTCTTTCTTTAATAATCTACTATGTAAGTGCTGTCCGTTCAACGATACAACGACCATGTCTTCTCTAGCATTTCCGTGTGTCATAGCATGTATCATAGTATGCATACAAGTTAGTCCATCTCGGTCGTCGTGGTTATCAAAGTTGGGTGTACAATAAAATATTCACAAGACCAAGGAAATTGACGCTGAAGTACACGCCAGGACAAGAGCATCGATCCAGGTAGCCTTCAACAGTGCAGCTTGGGCTGCCTAAAGTTAGTCAACGCACTGTCGTAGGAGTAAAATACGACACGGTCACTGCTGCTCCGACTGTCCCCCATTGTAATGCAAGTGAGGTGAGTGAAGCAACAGCCATTCTTGTGAACACGCCAGGCGCCCAATGGCTGTGTTGTGCACCGGGCTGTGTGCAGTACATGGCGATTTCCTGGGGGGACCCACGTCGATTGCCGCGGCTGGGGTGAATATCTTTGATGTTGTCGCACTCAACCCACTCAGCCTCGAAACGAACGGGAATACGGTTTTGAGCCTTCTCTGATGCTACTTTGAACACCGTGAAGATAGTCTCTGCTATAGAAGCCCGTTGGAACAAACGCGAGTAATTAAACACAGGAGTGCGGAGTTCGTCTGGAGACATTACGTCCCCCTCCGTCGCATTGATTGTTAAAGCTGTCTGGGCGGACGGGGGTGACATTCCCTGCTATCCCTGTGCGTGAATATCAGTCGGCACGATCGTAAGCGATCGAAATCACATTTCGGTGATAGTTGCAGCCATCCGACGACTATTGGAATCAGCCACAGCCACATTGTACCAGTGGCTCCACTGTCGGCTTGAAGGTTTGCATTAGAATCTGATGGGGAGTTGACTACGGCCAGGATATAGGCAACAACGACCCACGCGATGGAGGTCTCGGACTAAATTGACCACCCATAAGTGTAGTCCACCAATTCAGAGAAATATTTATCGCTTCTTGGTCCGTTACCAAGTGGCACCCAGCTAGGACCCCGGAAAACTTCGGCTCCCAGCACTGCGCTCACCAGCGCTCTAGACGTCCCAGACGTCAAAGCTTCTCATTTCAAATACCAGACAGACCAACCTAGAAGGTCTGCATTATAGTTGCTAGCAACGAAATGGCCTCAGGGAGAGCGCGACCAACGCAAACGGGAGGAAACTTAACCAGCCGAGCCCCCACTCCCACCAATAGAACCAGAGCTTCTCATCGAAACACGGTATCCCTTTTAATACCGAAAGATGAAATCTTGCATCAAGAATACGATGTAAAAGATAAAGAAAGCAGTATCATATTCCTAGAGAAGTCCCCATTTTGCCAATCCGGCGAACCCATATCAAACGAGAGTCTAATTCTTACCATTCTGCACATCACTCAATATACAGGTATACCACGCATCGTGATCGAAGGACTACGAGCGGTAGCAATCTTACTAGAAGATGTTCTTCTCAGCGGAGCACCAACAGAATCACCCACCCATCAAATCAGCGAATCGTTCTCAACCTTAATATCGACTCAAATCATCGCAGACCTCACAACATCCTTGTCAACCCACGTCATCGCAGCTATCTCACCTCAAATTGCCACGATCCTCACTGCCTCAGAGTCTCTCAAATCAAACATCGACGATTTAGCGAAACTCAACAACGCCCTTGAAGTAAACTCAAAACATGCCAATGAAAACCCATCGGCAATGGCAGCAGCCACTCGTGCCGAACAGACAGCTGACGCGGTTATGAACAGTATAACCGATGTTAAAAAAGCAATAGAATCACTGACCCCGTCTATCAGCGCCACGCAATCAAGCATCAAACAGATTTCCCAGGATCTCATCAGCAACGCGGACCGGACATCCAGCCCTCAAGCAGAACTCCCGAAAACATACAGCGCAATAGTTCAACAAAGCACTCAGACCCCAGGAACAGTCTCAGCAGCAATCGCTAGAGCAGCAACGAGGGACAAACAAATCCTATTCGACCCGACCCCAGGCAAAGTATTATTCGCACCCGAGATAACATCAGCAGAAATAGCATCCGAAATTAAGAAGGCCATCACAGCAACCGAAACAGAAGACACACCAGACATCCAGATCAAAGCCACGACTCGTCTACGCAACGGAGGACTCATCATCGAACTAACCACCACGGAGGCAGCAAAATGGATCAGAAACCCGGTCAACAGACTCAGAATTATCGATGCCATTGGTATACCAGCGACCATCAAAGAAAGACGCTTCTCAGTTATAGTACCCTTTCTACCCATCACCGCCAACCTGGACGAACCAGACTGGCTACGCACAATCGAAGTGGAAAATAGTATGTCAATGGGCGCAGTAGAGTCCGCAAATTGGATTAAACCACGTCAACGACGAGCACCAACGCAGCGTGTAGCCCATGCCATCTTTCATTTTACTGACCCCCATTCGGCTAATAACGTCTTAAGAGACGGCATTTACATAGGACAGGAGAAACTCCACCCACGTAAAGATAAAAGGGAGCCAGTTCGCTGCGTACGCTGTCAACTATGGGGACACATAGCCAGAGACTGTCAAGCTCCACGGGACACCTGTGGCACCTGCGGAAAAAACCACAGAACCAATGAATGCAACGCATACCGAACATTTTACTGCGTCAGTTGCGACTCACACGAACACGCAAGCTGGAACAGAAACTGCCCCGAATTCGAATCGAAATGCGCAGGGATTGACGCTAAGCACCCTGAAAACTCTATGCCGTTTTTCCCTACTGACAATTTATGGACACAGGTAATGTTGCCTCCGAAGCCTACTCCCTATCACAAACCATCTCCCTCACCCCCGGCGGACCCTCCACGCCCCAACCTACGCCAAACCAACATCCCCTTCGAACCCAGACGACCAGCCAGAGGAACGCACCATATGAGAGGAGCCCCACATCACGTTAATCAAAGAGGAACCCGATCGTTTACTCCCACAGGCCCCAATTCGATAATCATCACTGGAAAAGGGAACGCTAACACAGGACCGCCAACACTAACTGACACGACTCAAACCCCATCAACTCCAACTCACCCTCCCAAGACGACCACAACAACTCCATCCCCATCAAGCCCCGGAACCCAACGCACACCATCCCCTAACAATGAATGAACACCACAGTGAAAACACGACCCGAATAAGAGTCTGGCAACAGAATTTAAACACCTCATTATTGGCGCAACACTCCCTTCTTAACGGCCCAATCGCCAGGGACTGGGATATTATAGCATTACAAGAACCGCATATCAACTCACTAAAAAACACAATATCATCGCCACACTTCCACGCCATTTACCCCACCACACGCTTTTCCGCACCTGAACTCACATCTCGAGCCGTCATCCTCATCTCCAAGACCTTAGACACCAACTCCTGGCAGCAGATAGCCTTTCCCTCACCGGACGTAGTCGTTATTCAACTTCAAGGCCCATTCGGCCGCTGCACGATCTTTAATATTTATAATGATTGTTTACTAACGAAAACTCAAGAAGCGCTAACTACCTTTCTAGAACAAGAGATAAGAAACCTACGTCCAACCACCAACGACCATATGATATGGTTAGGAGATTTCAACCGCCATCACCCCCTCTGGGACGAGGACCGCAACACGCAACTTTTCACCAATCACTACCTCGACGCGGCACAACCTCTCCTTGACCTAATCGCCGACTATGGTATGGTAATGGCCCTGCCGAAAGACTTACCGACACTCCAATCATCCAGTTCGAAGAATTGGACTAGGCCTGATAATGTCTTCTGTACTGACCATACCAGCGACTCCTTCATTAGTTGTAACACCAATCCAGCACTTCGAGGCCCCGCCACGGATCATCTCCCCATCCTAAGTGTTCTGGAATTGGAAGTCCCGCGCGCATCAGTAGAAGAAAAACACAACTTCCGCGAAACAGACTGGGAACAATTCAACGAGTATCTTTCAACCGAACTGGAGAAGATCCCACCTGCTCAACCTATCGCCACTGACGATGAGTTCCAGCGAGCCGCCCACGCTCTAACGAAAGCCATCCAGAACACAATAGAACGCCACGTCCCGAAATCGAAGCCGAATCCGCACTCCAAACGCTGGTGGACGAAGGACTTAACCATACTGAGGAGAGAGGTCGCGAAATTAAGTCATCTTTCTTATAAAACACGCAACAACGCTAACCACCCAAGTCATGAAGAACACCGCATTAAGAGGAACCAATATTCAGAAGCAATCAAGACCACGAAGAAGGACCATTGGATCACATGGCTCGAAGAATTGTCAGGTAACGAAGTATGGACAGCTAACAAGTATTTAACAGCCACAGCGGAAGATGGAGGTCTTTCGAGAATCCCAACACTGAAATGCACCGACGGCACGACCGCCAGCACCAACGAGGAGAAAGGAGAGGCGCTAGCGCGAACATTCTTCCCCCCACCACCAGAGACCTCCTCAGTCCCAATCGACGCCGAGTACCCGGAACCAGTCCCAATGCCAGCACCCATCACCGAGTCCCAGTTAGCGAGAAACATAGCGAAACTAGGTCCTTACAAAGCACCCGGACCGGACGGGATTTGTAACATCGTCTTTATACGCTGTGCTGCGTTACTTAAACCCTTCCTACTTCACCTCTTCAGAGCCGTCTTCTCCCTCAAGACATATCACCCCCCATGGCGCGACTTCACCACGGTCGTTCTGAGAAAACCAGGCAAAGCAAACTACACGATCACCAAAGCTTATCGGCCCATAGCCCTTTTGAACACCACTTGCAAACTCTTAACGGCGGTAGTTGCCGACCAAATGACCTATCTCCTCGAGCACCACGACCTACTCCCCAGCACACATTTCGGCGGTCGTCCCGGAAGATCGACGACGGACTCATTGCATCTCCTCGAGGCAACCATTAAGGACGCGTGGCGTCAAGGTAAAGTAGTATCAGCATTGTTTCTTGATATTGAGGGAGCGTTCCCAAACGCAGTTACTGACCGCTTATTGCACAATATGAGATCTAGACGCCTGCCAGAATCCCTTGTTACCTTCACTGAAAGGCTATTAGTAGGCCGGCGCACACAACTCAAGTTCGATGGGCACACCTCAGATTGGATCGCGATTCAGAACGGAATAGGACAGGGGGACCCTCTTTCAATGATACTCTACGTTATATATGATTCTGACCTCGTTGACATTTCTCTAGATAATAGCAAGAAGGAACGCACTCTAGCATTCGTTGACGACACAGCATTCATCGCAATAGGCAGCTCTTTCCACGACACACACGATACTCTTAAACATATGCTAGAACGTCCAGGGGGCGGTTTCGACTGGGCCAAGGATCACAACTCGAAATTTGAAACATCTAAGTTCGCGCTAGTTGACTTCTCAAGAAACACCATCAAGGAAAGGCCCCCATTGATAACGAGAGGCACCACCATCACCCCAGCGTCCACACAACCGGTTCCTCGGTGTGATACTAGACCAAGCGCTTCGATGGCAATCGCACATAGCATACGCATTAGCAAAGGGAACCGCCTATGTCTTTCAGCTACGCCGCTTATCCTCTACCTCCATTGGAGTTCCGCTCTCACTCATGCGTCAGATGTATTTAGCAGTGGCCTTACCCAAGATGTTATACGCCGTGGACCTTTGGTTCCATCCAATATTCGTAGGATCAAGTGACACGCTACAACGAGGGTCAATTGGAGTCGCGAAGCGTCTGAGAAGGGTCCAACGTATCGCAGCGTTAAGTATTACAGGAGCCATGCGTACCACTGCAACTGACACTCTAGAGGCCCACGCGAAGTTACTCCCGCTCGAACATCGCCTCCAGAACCTCTGCTATCAGGCCGCCTTACGTTTAGCAGCGCATCCACCATCTCACCCCTTGCATAAGCCAGTACGAAGAGCAGCCGGTAGATACGTCAAACGTCACAAATCCTCCCTCCATCACCTATATCACGCAACCCAGCTAGACGTTAGCTCCATTGAGACCATCACTCACAACAGACGTCCCCCGAACTCATCGACCCCATATCACATCGCAATCGCGGAAACAAGGGAACAAGCGATTCTCGATCACGAAAACGTTAAAGATGAGATCAGAATTTATTGCGATGGGTCAGGAATAGAAGGGAATGCGGGAGCGGCGGCAGTGTTATATCGAACGGGTCAACCCCAGCCAAAAGTACTAAGGTACCATTTAGGGTCTCTAGACGAACATACGGTCTACGAAGCGGAGGCAGTGGGACTTACACTCGCGGCACAACTCCTCTCAATGGAAGAGGATATTACCTTCCCAGCTTCAATCTTCGTGGATAACCAAGCGACAATAAAATCCGGTGAAAAGCTCTCGACGAAGCCAGGACATTATTTAATTGATCACTTTCGCAGATTGATCCTAAGTCTGAAGAAATCCAGTCGAGATCGCAGCTTCAAAGTCACAGTCAGGTGGATATCAGGGCACGACGGCGTCGAGGGGAACGAAGCGGTAGACAAAGAGGCCAAGAGAGCTGCAAAGAACAAAAGAGATAACAGTCCTAGAGCGCTTCTCCCACCATACCTTCGCAAAGGTGTCCTACCCTGCAGTATCTCGGCGCTTAAGCAAGCGCAGAAACAAGAATCGTTCGAACGATGGGAAAGGTTCTGGCGAAAGTCACCCCGTTACGAACGCACTGTCAGCCTAGACCCCAACATACTCCGAGGCGCATTCGTATCCCTGGCCAAACAGCTTCCCAAACGACACATCAGCCTACTCTTATGGCTCCGGACCAGACATATCTCTTTGAATCAGCATCTGCATCGAATTGGCAAGCACCCCACCCCTTACTGCCCACACTGCGAAGACGAAGAAGAAACAGTTTTACACTTCCTTTTATCATGCCCCCAGTATGCCCGCGCACGTCACATCCTCACCACAACTCTCCGCCGTCAAGCATCCTCCCTACCATACCTACTCTCCAACCCGAAAGCCTGCGCCCCGCTAATACGCTTCGTGAACAGCACAAACCGCTTAAGTGCGACATTTGGTAACGTACCCCCTCCAGTTGATAAAGATAAACGATAGTCAGTTCCTCCGCAGACCACACATGAACAAAAATTGTATACTACATGTACAACAACGAAACGAAGAGCGCAGGACGCTCTCCCACACCCTCACTCGTCGACGAAGGGAGAATGGGCCGCCTAAACGTCCCAAGTGGCAGGAGCAGCGGAAAGTTCGCTGCAGAGGAGAAGGCCAGAACACAGAGCATCAATCAACGAGTTCATCGCAGCAAGACTACCCTACAAAACAACTATTACTTATCTACTCCCATCCTCCATCATTCCTTTTGTACCCGGTTACTACGGTGACCCGAGTACTTGAATCATCCTCATCATTACGCCGGAGACCAACCCTCACGAAACGCACAGCAACGGTCCCGCAGATTGGAAGACTTGCGCACCTAAAACGGCCGGCGGGAACGGCGGACTGGTGGAGGTCAACCCTCCATCAGGGCATTTGCGAAGTCGGAGACGCGGAGGGGGACACAGGTGTCCCCCGAACCCCTAGATAGTATTGTCTTACATAGGGTACTCTACCCCAAATAGACATAAATTGGATTTAAAAAAAAAAAAAAAAAAAAAAAAAAAGCATGTACAGTACTTGAACGCATGTCCATTAAAAAAACTTCGTACGCAGTTCAATCAATGAAAAAATACGTTCGGTGGTCAGGCTCATTTGCTAGATGGAACAGGAAGTACGTAAGCCGCAATACCCTCCAAGGTATAACCAAGATTGGCAACAGCGTTGTCCGCCTCCGATGCAGATGTAGTGTAAAAGTGATCCGTCCCCCCCGAGCTGTACAGACGGTAGAGGGCAATGCTTCCGCATATGTTAATGTCATAGACATATGCAGCGATCCCCTCGGAGGTGTATCCGCCGTTTGCAGCTGCGCTCTGTACCTCGGAATATGACGTGGTGTAGAAATGGTCAAAAACACTCGGATTGTACATGCGATAGAGCGGGGTAGTGGAGGGCTCCTCGGTGGTAAAGACATATGCGGCGTCTCCCTCCGAGTTGTATCCGAGATTGGTCACTGCGTTTTTCATCTCAGTGACATTGGTGGTATAAAAGTGATCCCTATGTGGTTGCTGGTAAGCTCTCAGAAAAGCGACTGCAAGTCCTGCGTCGCAGCACTCTGTCGGTTTGTCTCTGACCTGTTGCAAATCAGCCAACGTCGAATGGTCCAAAATTGAACATACCTCGAGATCCGCAGAACGAGCTGAGGGAGAGGCTTTTGTTAAAGCGACGAAAAGAGGGAAGAGAAGGATTGCAGCTTTCATTGTGGTTAAGTTGAACAGAAACTGAGGAATTATGCACGCAGCCCACCGTATTTATACCCATATGCATCAGTTGAGACTCGGGGGTCATATCTCATAAAGCTGAAGTTCACCATGTTGCTTACCTTGTGACTACGTACGCGTATTCCCTTCTTGAACTTAGCACTTACATGTAGGCATCTGCAGTGCTTCGTCCCACGTCTAAAAGGTGCTCGCCGATCATTTCCGAGTCGGGAGACCAGGTCCCCGGATTTCTATTGAAACTTAACAGGGAAGTGCAGACCTCAAAAATGTCGGCGCCGTAAACGCTCAGCGCTCACCGCCGATGTGACAGACAAAGTAAGTACCAGAAGCAACATTTACATCGCTCTAGGACATGCAGAGGTAAGTCAGTGACGTCACGTCTGCGCAGCCACGGCCAGACACGTACCCCGAAAACGCCAGGCCAAGCGCCAACGGCATTCGACAACTGTCGAACTTTTCAGCGCGAGGATAATGAGAATAGGGCGGAGAAAGTTGAGTGTTCAACTGTGTCGTTCGAATGCGTGCGCTGAGGCGTCAAACAGCCGTTCCTTTCTGACGCTGTTCAGTGGGCTCTCCCTTCTCTCACTGCAAGAAGGACATGCCGCTGCTCCCGAAGCTTCAAGTTCGTAAGTCTGTTCCGTGCTTATTTCGTTATTGACTTACGTTGTCCTCCAGCTTGCGGTATCACATCTCGGTGCTTTCCGCGTGTCCCATGCTAAGCCCAGCGGTTTGCATTTTTGGGCTGGAGCCTCCCTTTTCTGCGTGTCCCAGGCAAGAGCCGATTTTTTCGCGTTCATGGGACACGCACCTCTCGCTTATGGTACGGACGCTCCGCATGTTGCTTCCTGTCCTCTCACCACTGACGATGTGCACCCCGTGCACCCTCGCCTGCTCTGGCACAGGCAAGCTGCACCACCATCTCAAGCTGTTGCAGCCGTGGAGGTCGACAACGAGTTCCACACATTGTGTTTCACGTCGTCGAGAGGTTCGGATTTTCTGCCAACTCTATCTGCAGCATTGCTGATCAGTCAGTTGCCTTCCTGTGCCCTCCGGCACCTTCTACTTGCTTTCTGGTGCCCTCGAAGCACCTCCACTTTGTGTATCTTTTTGTATTGCTGACCTTAGATTCTTATGATTAGCCTTGAATGTATTTGCAAATAGTGCGAGTCTACATAACCAGAGCAGGCATGTTTTGTGACTTCAATGAATATATGGTTATCTGACGCCGAGGTTCGTGCTGAGGAAACATCAGACGGAACAGCATGAACCGTGGTAGAAAATGATCACGCAGTCGGATGTGAAGCGAGCGTTATAATCACAACCACCATCTTATCCGCAATAATTACAAGTCTATGACGAAAACTTGATTGCGCCAGTCACAGGGTCCGTGAATGTGAACATCGCAGCATGCGACACAATCAACGCAAACGAGGCCGTCCTATAGCATCACAGTCTCAGACCTATACACTCGACAAACAAAAACTGCAGACTCACATCAGAGCCGTCCACGGCGTACTCCCACCTTCCTTTGTTCGAATAGGATGCTGGTTCATGAAGCTGCTGAGCGCGAGTAGGGCTACTGGCCATGCTAGGTACCTGTGCGAATATATGAGAAATGCTCAGGCCAAGAGGTAACAGCAACATAAAAGACTAGCATTACTTGGCACTTACCGATTTCTGGAAACTAACACCAAGCCAGCGAGGAACATGCCCATCGAGCCCATAGCATCTGTACAGTGAGGCGAGTGAGCTCTGGGGAAACAGTGACTTCGTCGCACTCACCAGCTGACTCCGCATGCCATGTTTTTGGCAGAGACAACTTAGTTTCGCGAGCCGAATCTCTAGGAGTGCCTGTGGACATGTTGGAATCAAGTGTTAAAGTAAAGCGTATGGATCGTTACAAGGGTAACATTGACAACACAGCTGAAAGCGCACTCACGTGACGGGCGTGGCTATTTTGACGCGGTCCTGCCGCGCCTGCCGCGGTCGTGACGCGGCTGTGAGGCGGCGTGACGCGCAATTGACGCGACCTGACGCACCATTGACGCGGCACTAATGCAACAAATGACGAACGAACCTTGACGCGGCCGAGTGAAGTTGGTTTTGAACATTCGCTATTTATTCATTGACTGACTCAGGCCATGCATAGAGCTACTAATCAAACAAGAACTATTTTCTTTTACTCCCTCTCTGGACTCTCTGTGGGCCCTTGCGACGTTTCACGGCAACAAGTTCTTCTTCAGCCAGCAGCGAAGGAGCTGCAACTTCAGCTTCTGACGTGGCGTCGGAATTATCGCTGAACAAGCGGCCATGCTATTGATTGCGCGAGTAAGAAAAAGCAGGTAGTGTTCAAGTTTCCTCACCTTCAATTCACTCTCACTGTATTCTCGTCCGCTAACCCATTCACTAGGCACATTCAGATACACGTTCCACCGCCTATGATGTTGACCAGCATCCAAACCCCACTGCTGGTTGCCTGCAGGCCCTGCTTCTTCAGAATCCTCGAACATCCTTGCTTCTAGTGCAGTTAAGCACTCGAGGTCTACGTCTGCGACAAAGCTGTCAGCAGGATAACTGATCAGTAGGTCAGCCCATGCCATCTTCAACAGTGCTCTTTCATTCCATTGCTCGTTCTGAGCTTCCAGACATTTTTTGAAATCACCAGCCTTTCGGTGAGCAACAACAAGAGTGAAGGCGTGCACTAAAGCCATGCCGCCGAGCCATTTTTCGACTTGACTCGAAGCACCGGGAATGTTCTCAGAGAACCAACGTGCGATTTTCGCATACTCGTGAGATGAGATGTCGCCACAATATGGGATGCTGTATGCACCTACACCGTCTAGTAGGTTCTTCTTCGAATGCATGATGTAGTCTATCACAGGATATGCCTCTGCGCCACGCTCGTTCAAGTCAGGACTGTCAAGGAGCTTCTGAAGCGAAGCTATATGAGGTCGTAGAATGTTGTCCAATTCTTTTGATGCTGGTGCTGACATAAAGTTTTGAATCAAGTCTTCTTCGCGAGGGGTATCCCAAGAGTGAACCCATTCTCCGAGCTATGTAATAGTTCATGTTGAGCAGACCGTGAGCATATCAACCAGCAAATCTCACTTACACGGATCTCACGCCTCTTAGCATGGTCCTGCCACAGTTCGTCCACGAGATCTCCTTGCTCAACATCACCAGGAGGTGATCCGAGACTTGATGGAAATTTGCAACCGCGCCACCAAACGACTCGCCAGTGTACTCGGTTACGTGCAGTTCCGTGGAGATTGGCAGCAACATAGGACTGAATCAGCCGCACAGGATACCAGTACTTCCCAAGACGAGCAAGAGCTCCTTTGCCGGCGCTACAAGTTAGTCGTCAGCTATATCTCATTCAGGCCTTGCAAGTCAGAAGACAAACATTAGACGTGTAGGAAGCAGAGCCATTTTCTTCTTGCTTGTGGCTTTTCTGCTGCTCCTGAGCAAAGGAAATCAATTGATGTACGTGGTGCAGCTGTAAAAACTTACTTGCGAGTTGGCGGCACCTCTTTTGACTGCTGTGTCGAGCATCCATCACAATGGAATTTTGCTTTCGGATGGAGATTGCTCGCTCGACCACCTCTCTGACAAGCAATGTGTGACCAATTTTCACACAGATCGCATTGAATTGTCTTCTGGCCACCTGCAACATCGTGACCATTGCCTTGAGCTCCACACCTGCAATGAAATGTATAGTCGGATGCTTCACTCTCGCCGTCATCCAGGTCCAATGATTTTTCTATCTTGGGTACAGCAGCCTCCTCGTCACCGGATGCCTGAAGGTCCAATGAATTTTCTAATGGATCGGGTAAACTCTTCGATTGAATTTGCTCCTTGCTCCCAGATGGCTGATCTTCAATTTCCGTTGCTGGTAACAAGATCCGAAGTTGTTTTCGGCCAGAATGTGTGTTCTTGGAATTACTGCCTGTGCTTACCACCTCCTCGTATTCTACATTCTGTGTAGTTGCCGGGTTTTTGAGCCAAATAAGATTGTCTGGATCAACGGCAGATACTCCAGGCCAAGAAAATGAAATGGTAGGAATTGATTTTGATGACTGCATGTCGCGTTCGACGTGAACGTGGTGCAAACGTTCTGCAGCCGCTATTTGATACTCGGCGAAGAAATCCTGTGCGGTGGAGCCCCCACGTAACCTATACACAACACCGTGAACATTGAAGCCTGCCGGTGCAGGGATGTCGTGCAAATTGCCCACAAGATGGCTTTTGAGAGTTGCATTCTTCATCAGTTGTGCAAATCCACCATGCGAAAGGTCATCATAATGATAGACCCTCTTGCCATCAGGTGAGTAGCGAGCAACAAAGTGTGCGAGGTTTGAGGTGCGATCGCAAAAGGCAAGACCAACGACATCGTAAACGAGCAAATGCTTTTCTTCAGCTTCTTTTGTGAGTGGTCTTATGTGCTTGGGAATGTTCCATTTGTTGCCATGATGGAGGACATCACCGAACTCAACTATGAGCATCACAGGAATCCCAAGATACAGAGTGAGGAAGTTCGGGGAGCCATGACATAAAACTTCCGCATCCAAAGTTCGCCAGCAATAAGTCTTCGAAGTGGGCTCCTTGTTCACACGAACCAGGTCACGGAACCAAGCAGCTAGGTCGCCCTTGTATTGTACGGAGAGTTCGATGTTAAACTGAAAATGACACTTTGGATGGGGTCGACGTGGTATTTGCCAGTGTGTCGGTCCACCTGAAGGACCCGAGCAAAATCGCAGGTCTATGGTCTGTGCCTCGAAGAAAGTGCGAGCAAGATATGTCTCTTCTGGTGGCATGTCGTGCAGGAGAAGTTTGAATACCCTTCCTAGCCAGCCCTTTATATCGAAAACGTGAGGAAAACTCCAAGTTAACAAATTGAACAGCATACTTACAAATACTCCGTCTGGACCTGACGTGTCCTTGACGATGTGCGTGGCCTTGAGATTCTTTCGGAACCCATCACGTTGAGTCGTCAAAATACGAGATGCATTGGATGGCTGGTCAATACTCATACGAACTTTCATAACCTGATTCAGAGCCCATAAGGGATGTGCCTCGCGGATTCCAAGGAAGTGTGGCTGAAAGACAGTATAAAAGTCAGGCTGTATGGTAATGAACATGAGCTCAAGGCAGGTATCGAGCCAGCACGAGTTTTTAGACCAAGCATAACTGGGCCGTGAGCTCAATGGATGGTTCGAGATGTTGGAGTCGAGCGAACTGTCGGAGCATGAGTCCAAGTTTTCCTTCCAGACTTGCTGCTTGCCACGAGACTTTGACCGGGTTCGCAGGAGCTGGCGTGAGGTATCCGGAGGTCGGCCATCATTTTTTCTGGACTTTGACCGCTGAGATAGTGGTGCTCTTTCTGGATGCGTGCGACCATGTATTTGCAGGTTATTTTGCCAGGTCTTGGCTGTTCCATAGCGAATCGGAGCGCCCACTGGTCAAAAAAGGAGTGGTTGATATCAAATTGACACTGGTGATACAGGTGAACATACCACTTCGGCCAGCTGCACGTAGCTGGAAGCTTTCCATGAAAACTTGGAGGCAGAGCAGCCCCTCCATCAAGTGGTAGCGTTTACCAACTGTCGCATATAGCTTGGCGTGCATTGCCTCTTCCGCATTAGTGGAGTTTGGCATCGCCTGGAATAGACCGGTCTTCATCTTCTGAAACGGCGGAAATAGCATCTGAGCATGGCTATCACGGAGCCACCACTCAAGCCATGGCTTTAACTTGGGATAGTCTCGTAAAAGGGAAGTGACCTTTTGCTTGAAAGTGTCCATATCGGAGACTGACAACAGGGCAAGGGCACGACTCTGAAAATTATCTGCCTTGCTGGGGTCAATGACTCCGCTGATTTTTTTGACGCGCGTGACCTGAGAACGGTAATGCTGCTGACAGCCTTTGAGGAGTGCACCTGCTGCATCTTCAAGTTCGGCCAGAGAGCGTGAATCCTCGCGATTGGTCCAGAACGTAATGAATGCTTGAGTAAAGCCGACTCGCTCAGCCTCGCTGAAGTCGACAACCTGGATTAAAGACAATGAATGTTAGAATATATGCTATGTACCAAAAACTCGACTTACATTTCCAAATAATTCATCATTGACTTCGTGGCCATACTTCTCGCATTCGTCTGCCATGGAGTTGAAAAGGATGAGAAAATGTAATCGATAGTGTTCGGCTGAACCTCCATTGGCATAGGTCATGAGTCCAGGTACCCAGCATGCGAGCAAAGGTGAATATGTTGAACTGATTATGAGAAGATCTTTCGGCGAGTGCCAAAATCCATGCGCTGCATCTGAAACAATGCCATTGACGGCCTCGGCCTCGATGAAGTCGGTCACTAGTTGCGACACCATGAATTGAGTTTGAACGACGACAACAGTAACGACTTCGAATTGAGAATACAACACGTAGCCTGGATGATTTCTTTGGAATTCTGCAAAGTCGTCGACAAAGTTTCGAGTGGACTTGCCCCGGAGTGCTTGAAGCTCAGCCTTGACACGGTCCTGGTTGAGAAGCACTGTAGAGATCGTAGCGACTGATTCGCGGGTACCAGAAAGACTATGACGACCAGCAACCAATGCTGCTGGGCCAGTAGTAGGATTTTCGAAGACAATCTGTTCAAATCTCGTCCGCTCGTCACGGGTCAGATGCAAGACGTGAGTTTGCTTTGGGTGGTTATGAACACCCTTGTGGATGTAGTAGACACCTTCTTTGAATGAATGCAGCACCGACGTGACACCACAGTCGTTGTGTGTAAGCTGCCCACCACAAAGGCAGGGTACACTCAGCTGCGCCATAATGCCAGCTCGGCGTGTACGTGGACGTGTGACAACCTCGCACGTCGGTTCGTCGCAGGTAATGACCCCCAAGCAAACACGTCTCGTCTTTTTACCTTGTGGCCACGTCAATGCTGACTCTGATCCCCTCTTGTCTCCTCCTCCTGGCTGGCAGGCCCAATGTTCACTGAGATTGGCAGTTCTTGTGACCTCTACCCATGTGAACAACCGTTCGAAGTCTCCGTCTGGCCATGGATCCCACAAATCATCTGCCAGTGTCTGGTCACCTGGGCCAGATTTGGGACGTTGAGAGTTGGATGGACGATCTGGACCACGACGTTGAATTGCTCGAGGACTAGGACTTCGCACAGGTCGGCGTGGGTTGGATTTTGAGCCTTGGGGGAGATCGAATAGCTCCTGTGAATGGTGTCTCATGGGTCGAGGGAGGGATGAATCATTCGAGGCGGAGAGTGCGGCAGCACCAGTTCTATGTGTGATGGGACCCGTTGGTGGAGAGGCTGGAAGAAAGGCGATTAGATTACCTACTATACTTGTCAACTTCAGGATTTCATAGAGCGTTAGTCGAACAGCGCACCTGTGCGGTCATAGCAGGGAATGAGGTTCCCAATGCCCGGCGCAGAATAATCTTGATTGCCTATGCCCTGGGGGATAGAAAAACTTGAATATATGTTTGATTAAGTCCTGTGTATGGTTAAACGCGAGTGAATATTCTGTATCTTGAAGCACTCACAAAAGGCATAGTAATTGAGAAAAGATAAAGGAGCTGAATATTAATCAGTGCCGCTCGGACCATCGCAACTCTCAAAATGGACTTGATAAATATATATTATTGCCTTTGAAACGAGTACAATTGTACGAGATCTAAATCTGTAAGCACGGAAGGAGGCGTTGTTAGAAAATATATTAGTATGATACATTGATGAATTTACCTAAGATAGATATATGGTGAAGGGTTGACGCGGCATGACAGGTGTTGACGCGGCATGATAGGTGTGACGCGGCATGTATGAGTTTCGACGCGGCGTGACGCGGATGTGACGCGGCATGGATGAGTGTTGACGAGGCATTGACGCGGCACTGCTATGGTTGACGCGGCACTGACGCGGCATGGGCTATGGTTGACGCGGCATGAAATGGGCGTTGACGCGGCACAGGTAAGAGTGAAGGTTGACATGAGTGAAGATGATTGGGAAAACCTGTCGTTGTATGAGCAGTGCTTGACCCAGCCTGAACGAGGCTTGAGATGACATGGTCGGGGCTTAACATGGTAGTACGTGAGTATAGAGACTGTATTAGACTTGACAAGGTGAGGTCGAGGCTTGACACTTACTAGTAGCGAGACTTGACAATGTGAGGTTGAGGCTTGACACTTAGCGAGACAACACTTGATCTCACTGTGTCTGATGTAAACCAACATTAGGTCAATGAATTAGAGACGATACAAGACGAATTATGGTACTAAGATGGCACTGTGTGACACTAGTAGAGAAGCGCTGTAAATATGGTGAGAAGTGAATAACACAGTCTAGGGCCTGTACGCAGACGGACACTCACATGCTGATCATTAAAGAGGATATTCAAAGTGCTTGGAACTTGTTGGAATTCAGTTCGAGCGACATAAGATGTTGTTTGAACATGAGCGTGCCGCGTCACATATGCCGCGTCACAGGCGCGTCACGACCGCGGCAGGCGCGGCAGGACCGCGTCAATTTCACCTGGCCCTCACGTGACTACTTTTGAGACATGCTACACACATTTTATGGACCTCTTCGTAGCACCGTCATAATAATTGACCATGTTCCCCACCCTCCCCGTCCTCGCCTCAGCAGTAGCCAAAATCTCCACTCCCTTCCGCCGCTCCCAACTCGGTCTCTTCCACGGTAAAATCAAACAATACGGCAACAACGTCCCGCACTCGAAACACAAAACCAGGCGGACATGGCTTCCTAACGTCCAAACCAAACGCCTCAAATCCGATGCGCTCGGACACGACGTGAAAGTGAAGCTTACGACGCGTGCACTCAAGACGATCAACAAGGTACGCATCACTCATTTTGTGTGAATGCAGAGGTTCTCATCATACATTTACCTCGGCGGATAGCACGGCGGCGTTGACAACTACCTTTTGCGAACAAAGCCTGATTTATTGGGTATCGAGGGAATGCGCCTTAGGATCTTGGTGCGCGAAAAGCTTGACGTTAAACGCGTGGAAGACGAGGCTGCAGCGGCTGCTCAAGCGGAGGAGGAAGCGAGGATACAGCTTGTGAAGGAGATGAAGGAGGAAAAGCAGAGACGGAGAGCAAAGGTCGCGCATGCGCGGAAATCGAGGGAGGTCAGGCAAAATATCACTAGTGGAATTTTTGGTTCGACGGCATCGAGCACGGCTCGACCTACCGCATCATAGCCAGTGAGTGAGGTCTACTCTTGTATGCTTTCTTAGGTGACAGATTCAGCAGATAGGCTAGCGTAGCCATTCTGTACCATATACTCCTAGATAATGCGTCGATGATTCTGCAATCAAATCACTCGTGGATATTGGTTTGAATACTTCGGCGCCCAGCGCCCTGTGTCGCAAGAATTATCTAGACATGGTTATGTACCATACCAATGCGATGCGATCTATAAGTGGTAGATGAACGTTTGAACGATGGTCGTAATAGGAGTGTGATGAATGCCAATAGCTATAGATTTAAATGAAAACCCAATTATCCTCCCTGAGCAGTAACGAAAACCCGAATAACAAGAAAAGCAATGATAAGATGTAAGAAAACTCTTTATGATGCAGCTTCCGCACGAAGCACCTTCCTCCACCAAGCCCGCTTCTCGACGATAGTCGTATTCGAGATAGCAGTGCTCACTCCGAGCTCGTTGACGCCTGAACGATTCACGGACCGTATGCTCTTCATGGAAGGCGCACGTAATGAGCGGGACCACTTTGAGTGAACGCTCTGATAGTCGCTCTCCGAGTCCTGGCGCACCGGAAGATGGTTGTGGTCCACAGAATGCATATACAGAGACTCTTCTGCGAGTCTCTCCTCATCCTCGCCACAGACGTGACCATCCTCCGTGGTACCTTCTCGAGACTGGTCATGCTCCTGCACTTCCGGCTCAAGTAGGTATGTAAACGGAGTGAGGAGTCCTGGTCGCGTGACTGGCGCTGGATTAAATAATGCTTCGATCAGCTTCTCCGTCCCGTGGACGCCACGAGTATTTGGAAGCTGGTTCGCATCCAATGGGTTCTGCCTTTTCTTCTTTCGACCGCGTTTTCCCGATGAGTTGGTTGAAATAGTGGATAACGAGGAGGATGAGGAGATGTCGTGAGCGTAAAGGTCAATGGTGCGTGGTCGTGTTCGAAAGACGTCCTTGTCTAGCAAACCGGCGATCCCACTCAATATTTCTCCTTTAGGAAGAGGTGGGGCAATATATGACGATTCGCCCCCAATATGTTCCAGTTGGACAGTGAGCTATAGGGGAATTTGTAAATCTGATTAAATGGAGGCAAACATTAGACTTACCTTGAGCGTCGCGTTGGTCTTGCTCTGCCTGAGCAAATATCGGCGGGTGACAACTCCAGCGTCGACATATTGAGCAAGATTTATGCTCACAGCACCGAGCCGGGGATTTCGTGGTGCATCTGGATCGCCTGGAATAACTCGCTAGGAAACATTGTCAGCAAAGTTTGGTAAGAACAGTCGCTATACAAACGCACCTGCATCACGATAAATTTCGCCTCGCAACCGCCAAGCTCGTTGGTTTCCCTACCGATACCCATCTGCACCATAATATCAAGCGTCTGTTCCCATTCGACGCCGTGGTCCCTTAGCTGTTCAAACGCAGTGTGACCTTTGGCTGGAGAATATGCCGTCGGAGGGGATTTAGCCAGAGATGGTGTCGGGTCCGGTGGGGCAGTTTGGGGCAACCAGTCAGCGGAAAGATATTGTGGTGGTACATTGACGTTATGTAGACGGGAATGGGGTGATGCTGATGATGTACCAGGGGATATTAGTGTGTTTGCAGATACGATTACTGAGGGAATGGGTGCATCGTGTGAGTGGGTTGAGTTGGAGTTGGCAACGCTATGGGCGTCTGAGGCATCAACAGCACCGGCTGCGTCCATCTCGCCTTCGTGGGGCTTCTCTTTCTCCTTCCCTTTAGCTGAGTTGGCACCTCCGTTCGGGGTGGTGCTTCCCATAGCCTTGCCCCTGCCCTTCACTTTGCCCAATAGACCGCCGCCAGAAGTTACCCCCTTAAACTTCCATCGCACCTCAAATTCTCCGTGGACAAGAGGAACGTTGCTGAGCTCATGTATGGTGAGCCTCAAGAGAAATACAGCATGTCGAGGCAAGAGATGCGCAAGCTGAGCACGAAAGCCTGACGGATGAACAGTGGGCGTGGGACTAGCTGGGCTGGCGTGCCCATGTGAATGAGCGGGTCGTGTTGGTGATTTTGCCCGCCCATCTGATGTATGAGGTCGCTTGCCATGCTGACTTGCTGTAAAGGGCGACAAGTGTAATTTTGGATAAGGTTTCTTAGCGGGCCGTAAGGTGGTTAAGGTGGATGAACGGTCTCTGCACTGGGAGAGCAATGAAGTGGATGTCGAGGCGCCTTGGGGATGGCTACCGTGTCGCGAATCGTGAAGGAGCATGAAGCGCGTGCTTTACAGCGTTAGAGCTGGAAAGGAGACGTTGTAAATCCTGGCTCGAAAGAAGGTTGGATGAGATGCGCATCAAGAAGCGCTGATGTCACTGACTATTTTGGCAAGTTCACAACAGCACTGATGCGAAGAAGACAATGCAAGTACCAGCACCAAGCGAGCATAGGTAGTGGTTGGAGTTTGAACTAGACTTAGTTCAACAAGCGTTAAATGCTGCAAGCCATATTAGTCGGTGTCGGATGTGGACCGTCACAGCGCCACGTTCATGATGAGACTTTCCTATTTTAGCTTACCCACCACCTTTTCACATTTTCACATGCATTGTTTCATCATGTACTCAATTGATTCTTCTTCCGCGGATAGTGAACACTGAGATCAGGTCGGCCGACTGTACTACCAGCCCAGCCTGTACATGAACATTTTACGGGCACACTGATGAAGAACTTGTGGGCAGACCAAATAGAAGGTAGTCATTAAATTTAGGACCCCCGAGGCTGTCGGCGACTCGGCAAGCGGCAGCCTGAACAAGGTCATGGGTCCCACTGGAAACGATCAAGAGGACGGAATTATTCTTGCACGTGGATATGGATGGTACATAGTTCAGGTATTATTCATGCGGAGTTGCTAGTATATCTTCCTGTAGGAATTCTGTAAACTTTACGTCCCTGACTTGTCCCAGACCACCATGGGCTGGACAGGAGGGTCCCACATTTCCAATAAGTAACGTTTCAGAAACGGGTTCCGGAATATATGGTCCAAGGTGCCGTTGGATGGTTAGCTTGCGGCGGAGGCGGACATGTTGTCGTCTTCTGGAGTTAACTCAATTCAAAACCAAACCGTCCTAGTCGCTCGCTTCTGCCTCCGACAGACCAAATGTCATAGACACGTACAAACATAACAAATGCATGTTGGCGGCGTTGCACTAGGAGGTCCACGGATTAGTACCGGAGCGTGAATCGACGTAAATTTCCCTTGACCATGCAAACAAGGTATACCACGTTTCTGAGTAACCGGTACCACGAAAGGTTAGGGTCTACTCATGTACATGCTGTGCTTGCTTCCAAATGAAAAGGTTTGATCCCAAGGTGGGTGTGGGTGTGATTGTTGTCAATGATGCAGTGGAAGTTCACTAATTGGGGCGCTGATCATATCGACGTAAGAGCACATATCAGGTATGCCGACGGGCCACAAAAGGTTGGTCTGAGGTGGGTGTGAATGCGAGAACAAGGTAGACCCTTGTGTTTGGTGACTACAAAGACTGGCGCTTAAGCGTATGTGACCTAACTTGTGCTGGGAATTACTAAAACGGTCTACAAACGAATGTCCAAAAAGGCGTGAAAGAGAGAAACGAATTTTGAACATATCCTTGTTCTGAAAATGGCGGAGACTAGTGATATAAAGCATTTCACAAAGTCTGCCTTCTCCTACCAACTCACCTGCAGAGCCTCAGTGATTTGACATCACAACCCAAACAACCTTCTTCTTCTTGAATTTCGCGGCCGGCAACCAAGCTTGAACATTTTTATATTTCCCATCTCATTTTTACCAGTCACGATGTACCAAGTCCGTCCTGCACACCCCATCCAAACAAAAGTCATCTGGGATTACGAGGAATCAGCAACACCCACCATGGCTTCTTTCCCTCCACAACAATCTTATCCTTCTAATGTCCAGCTTCCTCGTAGGTTGCAACGTCCATCCTATGCCGAGGTTCCTAGACAAAATATTGCTGCTATCGCTCCTGAACTCTCTGAAATTCCGATGGACTACGTCAGACGTAGTCTCAAGCTCCAGGCAAACCAGTCAGTACAACAATATCTCTCTTCATCAACTCGATCTAACATATCACACAGGATGTTTGCTGGTATCGCAGCACTTTCCCAATCTCATCTGCCTCAGAGCATCTCTCGCTCCCAAGTGCACCATACCCCTAGTCTAACCATTCCAATTCGCCCATCCGCCTCCTCCTCTTCCTACCCCACACACATACTTGCACTTTCCAGATCATCCAGCTCCTCCGATTCGTATGTCACCCTTGTGCCGACCCACGCCCTCATTCTCGCATCAAATTGCGCTTCATTACCCCGCCTCCCCCCCTCAGCTTCTTCTCACGGCGCTACTGTTAGCGTCACTCTTCCAGTACTTCCTCTTACAATACCCGCCCCATCCGCGTTCGGCCCCTTGCACACTTTCCTCTACACTCATTCTACACCTCAACTACTCTCCGCACTCCTCCCAGCTGTCCCAGGCTCTTTCTTATCCACTCTCACGTCCCCACAAGCACTCCGAGGCACACTTGCCTCTGGGCCTGCACTCCATACCCTTTCCGCCCACCTTATGTCATCTGCCCCCGGTATGGGTGCACTTACCAACGTCGCCCAGAACATTGCGGCTGTATGGAGAAACGCAGTTGCCTTGGGTGTGCACGATCCCGAACTCTGGGACTGTCTTGACCTAGCCTGGGAGGTCATCTTGGGTGCTATGAACCTCGGTGCCGGAGCGCGCTAATACGTAAAAACACACTAATAGGAGGAGCCACTCGCGCTGTGCGCACCGGCCATCCAAAAGACGAACCCTTTCTCGTAACCCATCACTGTATTCCTGGATCTCTCCCGCATCTCATTCACCATACATCTATCATCATCAGACCATGCCCCTTGTATCCCTGGCTATTTCCCCTGCTTTTGTCCCCTTATCTCTATGGCTGTTGTGAGATACCAAGTAATTTACGTTTGGTAGTAATGGTTTGGAGACCTTGTATCTACTATGTATCAGAACGATCAGAATACCCATATACCTTTCAATCGTGCCCCTGAGTCTCATTTAAGTTGTCATGTCCTAACTCCTTCCGTAAGTATTACAGGCACGTTCATTCGCAGGAGGCTCGAACAGCCACGGCAGTTCTCGACTTTCCTGGCCTTTTAATTGAATTGCCCATTGACACGATAATACTTTTTTTTTCATTACAGTATCTAGATCTACTCCAGCTGGGATGATCATGATCATGGGCGCTTCGCGAATAAGACTTGGCCTTTTGACAACCGGTCCCCCTCCATGACATCGTGATTCACCACCCTTTCCTTTCCCGACCGCTGGGGTTAGAGGCCTACTTGTGCAACAACCATATGTCGAGGTCCTCTCAGTGAGTCTAATACTTTCGATCGATGCAGTTCAATCGGGATTTACCGGCAGCATTTAGGTAAACCGAAGTTCTGTGTCTTTGTCTCATGATACACCCATGCGGCAATGATCTACATATCATGTCGCGATCCCCACAATTTTTGTCAACTCCGGTTGCCAATTCACTCCGAATTCAACTTGTCTATGGGTGCGTGTATATACACAACACCCCTGTAGCTGTGCAAAATTGAAATGTAATACTCTGACTAATTCACAATAGACATGAACGCGCCTGGAACTCCCATCATATATTAAATAGACGATGACACGAAATTGCCACCGTTATGGCCCGCCATGTTCGTATATCAGTAGCGCCGTTCGCGTCGTCTCACCTCAGCGTTGTCCCAATTCACGCAGCCGATAAACAAACAACACCGACAGATGAGGTGGAAGGTCCAAGGAAGCAGGGAGACTAGGGTCTGTCGATGACGAGTTCGACATTGTGGAGGGAGTGAAGGAGGAAAGGCGATGAGTGCTAGGTCTACATGTCCCAGCTTACAGCTATTTTATTCGCAAGGGAGGCAGTTCCAGCGTAATATTAATGTCTTCTTCATTGTCGCTTCCATCGACGCCTACATTCGCTACCCCAGGTGATCAGCCGACGACGAGTCAAACTTCCGGCGCTGGAGATAACCAACAGCCGCATCTACATCAACCACGCTATATCTGTATGTTGCCTGATCCCACATCGATATTAATACGCGCTGCTTATTCCATCTTGCAATCCCACAACGTTGGTTTTCTTCCTCGTGATCCTCTTTTTTGATCTTCTTATTAATATTGTCATAATTATTCTTGATTCAACGTACGGCTCCAACAAAGAATTCCACAACCATGGCCAGCTTCCAACTCCAAGTGCAAGATATCCTTTTCGTTCTTGTCGTTCTCCTTCTCATATCAGCCTTTATCGCATTACGTTCCTTCATCGTCCGCCGGCGTTGTCGTCGTCGTGTCGAGAATCGTCGCCGTGTCGAAGACGCTCCCGCGCAAGGAGCCATTTTTGACCTACCACCCACAGCCATTTTTGACCTGCCACCCACAGCGCTCGGTCTTACTTCACAGTTCATTGGAGAGAAACCTAGCGTCCATGAAGCCTGGGTTGAACAGGATCTCCTACAGGAGAAAGCCCAGTGGCAGGCCATCATGGTTGGTTTCGAGCCATTTAATTCATTTGCAGGGCTTGACTGATACTTTCATTCAAATAGCCTGTCACTGCTCTTCTAACACACAAGGTCGAACCTGCTGCGGAGTCCCGATTACCTCATGAAGCTCCACAACAACAGCGACCCTCATTCCTTGCGCGCTTCAAGCGACATTCTGTATCCCCCGACTCACATCCAGCCACGATCATCCGAGACTGTACCACCCCAGATGACACCATCTCCGTGTGCGTGCTGATCACAATGCCTCACCCAGATTCCCCGATGCGCTTTAAGCATTCATCGGAATATTCGGCCAAGTCGCAACTAATTGACGGCAAAGATCCGAACCTGGGCGTAACGGCAGGGAGGGCCAGTGATGAGGAAAGCGTCCCAAACGTCGTCTTTGGCGTTGCAGAGCTTCCTGTGGTTGGTGGTTGGGCAGAAGCAAAAATGGCGTAATATTTTCAGATTTACACTTCCCTGATACGACAGACATAGATGGTGCGATAATATCGAATGGTATGGACCTTTTGACGTTTAACTCATTTTGGCTATGCATCATACTGTATTCTTGCTTTGGAACACTTACTACCACTTACCCACACACACCACTCCTAGTATGTATGCATACGAACAACAGGATTATTTTTTTGCGGTTTAGCTACCGTATTGACATGAGGTGAACGACATGAAGCATTCGTGTTTCATTGCCCATTGACACGATAATACTTTTCATTACAGTATCTAGATCTACTCCAGCAGGGCGCTTCGCGAATAAGACTTGGCTTTTCGACAACCGGTCCCCCTCCATGACATCGTGATTCACCACCCTTTCCCTTCCCGACCGCTGGGGTTAGAGGCCCTATACTTGACTTGTGCAACGGCCATACTTATGTCGAGGTCCTCTTGAGTCGAATACTTTAGACAATTTAAAAGTTCAATCGGGATTTACCGGCAGCATTTAGGTAAACCGAAGCTCTGTGTCTTTGTCTCATGATACACTCACGCGGCAATGATCTACATATCATGTCGCGATCCCCACAATTTTATCAACTCCGGTTGCCAACACAATCTATGGGTGCGTGTATACACAACACCCCTGTATCTGTGCAGAATTTAAATGCAACATTATGACTAATTCACAACAGACATGAACGCGCCTGGAACTCTCATCATATATTGAATAGACGGGTTCTGCGATTCTGCAACTCTTTGAACCGTGGCCTGGACCAACGGTTCGGTTCCCCCTGTTGCCCGAACTTTGAACCGGACTTTGGTCAAGGTTCGAGCTCGAACCATGGCTCAGCGCTCAGGACCGGACCTGGCCACCACTGACTGGAATCTATGGCTTAGTATGTCTTAAATATGTAGTGCTCTGTTCACAAGTTCTTCACTACAAGCAAACGTTGTAGCGAGCGCTTGACAGGCACAACTCGAAGCAGAAGCCCCACACACTTGAATAAGGCTATGTCCAACAATAGGGTCTCCGACCCCAAAAGACAATAAAACGGAAAAAAAAAGAAAACTCGAAGCAGACACATCGCTACATCAGTGTCAGCCCCACACATGGCACGGTAAGTGTGTGACTTTTTTAGTCTTTGCAGATCTGAATGTATTCAGCTTTTCTGTGGGGGACGCAGAGACAGATGTGGCATCCTCCAGCCCATTTCCGCACCGAATCTAGTACATAACCTCGCAGTCCATGGTAGTCACTCGCTGCCCTCTATATTTTATGCGCTCCCTCATGTGACAGAAGTGGTGTTTGACCACGACGTCCGGAAGATTGCCGAACAGCTCGCACTGGAATCTTATGACAAGAATCGCTACCGCTATGGCCTTGTCTGCGGCAGCTGACCATCGAGATGCCCCCCATGACGAAATTCCACATCTCCTACAGCCTTCCGGGTGGTTGTATACCCGGCGCACTAGCGGATATACATACGAAACAAAGCCTTTGCCCCTCCATGTACAGCATAAAGCATCATCGAGGATAAACTTGAATTTCAAGGAAGATGGATACATAGTTCGGGCAATCTACACTTACTGTACATACTGTCTAACATGGATCACTTCCCCGACGCATCAAGCATCATAAGGTTTGGAACGTCACAAAGAAAGAGATAAACAACGACGGAAAGAAACTTGCATAATTGAATACGTTGAAGATAAAAGGCAAAACTTTAATGGGACTCTACGGCCCTCACGCGACCTCAGAATCCTGCACCATGCGCCTCAGCGTCTGTTCCGGGACCCTGGTCTCAAACTGAACGGCATATGGTTGGACATCTGGCACCACACCGTTCATATATACCATGTCATGCACCGGCTTCGTACGATCCAGATTTATCTGGAAGGCCCAAAGAATAAAGAGCGTATGTATAAACATGGATCTGTACCGATCGAAATAAGCTCAGAAGATCATGTTGTGCATGGAAGATTTCTTTACCTGGGCACAAGATGTTGGGCAGGGCACACACTAGAAACACGGACAATTTAAGAAAATATATTTTAAGAGAGAGAGGGAGCTTACCGCCGACCGAAGCCGAAGGTATAGAATTTGAGGTCGGTCCTCAGTTCGCCTTGGTCGTTCAGCCAGCGCTCAGGTTTGAATGCCTCAGGGTCAGGGAAGACATCCGGATCCCGAGAGATGGCCCTGCGAGATACCTATTAGATCCATCGTATCTTCGAGGATGAAGCTTACCAGTGGTTGCCGAACACGGTAGTCCCGGCGGGAATGCAATAATTTTCCTGGGGGTGGATATCAGAATATCATTCGGCGGTCAAATATTGTTCAAATATGACTTGCCCAAATCACGTCTTTAGTTGTTCGGTGAGGCATTCCTACAGTGTGAATGTTGTAAAATTCAGGTACAAAACAGACAATGAAGACACTCACCTTCGGGAGCACTCGGTCTCCATCTTTGACACTCCAAGACGAAGGCGCGCAGACGGGGAAGAGAATTTTCGTCCTCGAAAGTGGGTACTTTAGCGGAGACATCATTAACTCGATAAGACTGCGATAGAAATTAAGCTACCTCGGTTCCTTCCGATGACCGCATCAAGCTCGGCTTGGACTTTAGCTTGTTCCTCGGGGTGCAATGCGGCTGACATAAAAATCGTGCATAATGCAACAGAAGTCTGAAACCTGATATCAGTCAGGTGTTCGGAAACAAAATAAAAAGACACCTCACTGAGTGGATCGCCAGCAGTAAGCCCCCGACAAGCCAGGCCATCTCAAGCTCGGTAAATTGATAGCTATGCTCATTTTCTAGCATAAATTTCGCGAACGAAGGGTTGACATCCTCATTCCTTTGCTGTGGAACGCTTTAAATATTGGCAAGGCAGTACTTGAGGCAATACGCACGATTTGTTGTTTTACTTGATTCAGCTGAGCGAGGTAGACCTTCTTGCCGTTCTCAAACTCCCGTCTTAAGGCTTTGCCGTACCAAGGAATGTGTTTGAGCCATGGAAGCGAGTCCACCAGGTAAGCACCTGGACGCTGGGATTTACCCAATGCCTCTAACCGCTGGCGAGCATCTTTGAGTTCGGGATCACCAGAAAACGTACGCTCAGTCTTCCCATAAGCAACTCTCATAACAACCGATGCCATAAAACTTCAAAATCCCCGTAAGTCGTGTACTATTATAACCCTGAGCCTAAGAAAGCGCTTACGTTAACGTATGGTTCTGAAATTTGGATGGGTCATCAAGTATATCGACGACCGCATGCTTTGCGTAGGACAACTGTATGGGCTCATACAGATCAACTACTCTTGGTCCAAGATGCGAATGAAGTGCTCTGCACCACATTGCAAAGGTTAGATAGGGGATGTTTACGCGGTGCTCGGACTACGAACCTACGCATCTGATGCACCCTGTCTCCAGCGTGTGAAAAGGCGATGGACTGTCCGCCGCTAAGCATGTCTCCAGTGGAAATCATGGAAGGACGATCATTTGACACTCCGCCCTGCTTCTCTAGAATATCCACCGCAGCCTGGAAAAAAAAAGTTGAGCCTGGGCATGATGCTTCAGCTAAAGGGACTAACTTTGTGACGGCCAATAATCACGATTCTCCTGGTCCCTGAGCGAAAGCTGATCACAGGACCGAGCTCTTCAATCCATTTCTCTACCGTGAGATATGACCTGATCAACAGTGCGACACAATGAACGTCAAAAAACAACAAGTCAAATGTAAAATCTTACTTATGAGTGGGTAGGACGTAACCCAACAACCCCGCAGAGGGAGGGGAAGGTGGGATGGGAAGTTTACTTCCTGTTGTATGATAAGCGCGAATGACAGCTCCTAGCCCAAGACAAGCCGCGGCCGCGAGGACGAGCTCCCTATGTTCCAAAATGTGCAAGTCAGGTAGCCGTAGCATGACTGATAGGTGGAGGGTAGAGAAGGATTGGGAGAACCCATTGGTTGCGCATTCAAGTTTTTATAAGTGCTGGGGGGATCAGAAGCTAATTAGCTATGCGAAAGATCTGGCCATCATAGTCAAAGGGGTTCAACAGAATTCGAAACTACTGGCCAGATTATCATACCTCAGATGATCATGATTGACGTGGCAGGTGCACCAAGATAATGGCACGAGATAAAGGTAGAAGATAATGACAGGAGAATTGTGCTGCGAGCGTTAGGGTTAAAAGAGCCATAACCCGAAGACGTTGTATAGCGCTAGGGTGTGGAGAGATTGGAGAGGAGATTGGTTAGAAATGTCGGAGAGAATACTACGAGCCTTAACAAGGACTGAGATGGACTCGACTATGAAAGTCGAAAATTAATGTTGCAGGTCGCCGTGAGACTACAGTCATCTCAAAAAGTCATCACAAAAGGTCGAGCTTCGACTTTCGGAGGTTGTAAACCGCCCAACATAAGACCTTAAGGGGTTGAGCTGTGCCTATGAAGTGTGGTTCGGAGGCTCTCAGGCTAGCCGGGACGCGAGTGCAGGAGGCGCATGCGGCAGGATTTTCTGTGCGGACCTGACATTGATGCACGCAGTACGCGTGAGGTCGCTTGAATCAATGAGTCGTGACGGGACCTGGTATCCTGGGGTAGCCAGCCGCATGCCCACAAACACGGTATATACATACCCTACGGAGCAATGATTCAAAGAACATTAATCATCGGAGTGGCCCTTGAGCCCCTTTATTGCAGCATTACGTAAGTTCATAAATCAGGTCACAACTTAGACGTGACGCGTGACAGCTGAACATTTCAAATTTTCAACGTTCTTGAACTTCTCTTCGATGCGGTACTACTACGGATACCCAAGGAAATAGCGGCGAACTAGTTTAGGCTGTATCAAACTATCATCAACGCGACAAAATCACAGAAACAAGAACGATCTCAAATGTCCCAGCCACTCATCGACTTGCGGACCACACTGCACGGGGGACGTTCTCTCTTTGCCATGCAGCCCATCGCCCCGGGGACTATCATCTTTGCATGCGAAGCTCCTTTTGCGCATGTGATTTGCAAAGACTATCGCAGGGAGGTCTGTGCTCAGTGTTTCGCTTACGCAGCAAGTAATTCTCGAAATATTGGCGATCCACGAACTTGGAGTATCAGAAGCCGTAGGGAAACTGCAGAGTCTGCTTGGTTTTGCACAGATGGATGCAAGATCGCATGGGAAAGTGGTGTGACAGGTCCCATGATAGCAGATGTCAATGCTCTTCTTGCCAAGGCAAAGATGGCCACTCGAAGGCAACCCAAGGACGGACATCTTGGTTACGATCCGATATTGCCAAACGGTTCTACTGCACAAATCACGCAACACCAGATCGATAAAGCGTGGGCGGATGCCGAGGAATTTGTCTCCTCTCGAGCTCGTCTTTCTTCGTACTGCTCGACGATGAATTTAGAAGATATGGAACTCGAAATATCACGCTTGGTTGCTTCAGCCATTGTCCAGCGATATGTATTTGATCACGGCCTCGCCAATCTTGCAGTCTCTTCGATAATCTCCACCTCAAATCCCTGGGCAGAATTTCTTGGTCTCCAGAGCAGCGAGCTCTCGAACGTTCGCATGCGGCCTTACATTTTCGCAGCGCATCTACGTTTATACGCTTTTCTGTGTCATTCGCTTCCACAGCATCTCAAACCGTATGCTTCTATGGTACGAGGCGTCCTTGCGCGCGATACGGGGAATGCTTTCGGCATTTGGGATGGAGACAGCAAAGATGAAATGCTCGGATGGGGCCTTTGGGTGGGCGCAAGTTATTTTAATCACAGTAAGAACCCATTTCTCGGTAGACCTTCTTACTCAATCGTCGGCCCATAAAGGCTGTTACCCAAACGTCAAAAAGGCTCGTGTCGGACGTACCATGCACTTCACCACAACTCGCTCAGTCGAAACCGGGGAGGAGCTATGCATTAGCTATATCGATCACGATCAAACTATTACGCAGCGCAGACAGGAGCTAGAAGACAGCTGGTTCTTCGAATGTCGGTGCCAGCGTTGCCAATCAGAAAAATCTGATGGATGTGTACATTGATGTGCTCTTCTCCCGTTTTTCATACGTTACTCGGCTCACCTACATCCCCATTTATAGGGTTGTTTGAGAGGAACCCAGTGTTATAACTTATCCCCCAAAAGTATACATGCAAAACTCGCACCTACTCGGCAATTGAGCGGTCCTTTCAACATTGAAACGGTTCGTAGCCTGGCCCAGGCTCTGAGCTCCCCAATCTACAGTTGTTCAGTGTTAACTTAGTGTTATTTGCCCATGATCAATTGTCACCAATAGATTCATCCAGATATGATCAGAAGAAGTGAAGTTCCGAGTGCTGAAGTCGGTGCGACGGTATTGACTTGATGAACTATGGTATCATCCTGTGTTCTGTTGGATGTGGGTCAATGTTTATGACGTTTGGTCGCCTCACACCAACACATCGTCCAAGGTAAACTCTGATTTTGCAATTTGACCACTGATCATTATGGCGTTCGTTCCATTAAGATTTATTGAAGTGACGTTCACGCACGCACTCGTGTCTCTACAGTCAGCTAGCTAGACATCGATATGAATTGCTTCCGCACAACTTCCGCAGGATCAAACATTAATATCATTGTCATAGTGCCATCCTATATAGCATCCTATCCGTGACACTGGGCTCGGAACTCCGCATCATCACCTCAATGATCAAATTTAAATGGAACATGACTTGATGAACCCGTCTTGAGGGACGAGGAGTTCCAGTAGTACTCAACGCGTGATGAGGTTGGCCAGAAAGCACAGGAATATATGATGCCATTCGAGTCCCAATGTTCTGCTGATCAGATATACTTTGTGTGTCGGAAAAATGCCAAATACCGTATCAGGCCTGGCATAAGCTGGTGCAAGCTGGCGCAATCTGACGATCTGGCCAGAGCTGACCAGGTGCCTATGAAGCTCGTGCGTGGAGAAATCAGGTCGTGCCAGGCGCATATGAAGCTCGTGCCGTGACCGGCATTTGCCAGTCGTGCGCACAATTTCATGTTGATGTGTCACGTGAGTGTTCAATTTCGTATGACCGGCCAAAATTCAACTTCATTTGATTTAGTACTACATCTATGTACAAATGTACGACTTGTTCAGCTCCGGACTGGAGGCAATACATATAGTGCGGCTTGGAAGCCAGCACGGATGCCAATGGTCCGGGTGTAGCAAGTTGTACTAGTACTGTGAGATGTACAAGTTCTCCGGGTTGCCCCCCCAAAAAAAATTCGGACTCGCGAGCCGTCGGAGTACCTGCACTCTGCCAGATGGTACTCTCACATCAAGTCTAATAGCGCGGAGCAGGCAGATTTGCCTGCTCTGAATACTTGCCTTGTTCTTGTTTTGGGCGCCCTCATAATTGTCAATGGCACCTTGCAGGTGTGAACTTCTAACCCTAACCCTAAGCTTGCTCAATAGCTGCAGCCTGTGCTTTCTCTCGTGTTGCTCCTGCTATCGCAAATGCTCGTACACGTCCTTCACTGGCTCATCTGTCCCGGCTTGCAACCCCATGCCATCAAAGAGATATACGCTCTTCATTCTCTCGCGGCAGCCAGGACCTTCCATTACCCCTTCTAAGTGATCCTTGGACAAATGTGCCCCCTCCCCACTTTAAATTGCTCATGAAGCTAGTCCATTACAGTGTCTCGCAGCTCGTCAGGCCACTCCTTCAAGGAGACTGTCAGCTCGACGGTTGGCGGCTTCACCACGTCATGTAAACACCTGTGCTCCTGCACCAGCCTCGTCCAAAAAATTAGGCGGCTAAGTACAGCATGTCAATATTAATTTCCTGCCCTCAGAAACATGTCTCCGTCAATAGTATCATTAAGATATTCACGCCCATCCTTCGTACCAAACGCTTTGACCATGTGGACTCCTCGAACAAGATATCTGATCATTACCAAGTCGTACCTTTGTACCTGCTCAAATACATGCATACCCTCCCACACTGTCTTTGGCTTCCACTGTGTTCGCTTGTAAGAATGAACAAGAGCGATGTCGACTGGGCCGCGGCTTGTCATGCACCTGACAAGCATGCGCAGTCGTACCGGCGATAGCATTTTGGAGTCGGTGTTTATGAGTGCGCAATCATATTGAGCGTGACTGTGAAAGTCAGGATTACATCGTAGAATGTCTCGTCCTTCCTTCCAATCCTCCAGGGATTGATATGTCAAGTAGAGACATTGAAATACTCGAACCTCATAGAATGCGGTCACCGTCAGTTATAGTTCAGACTCAAAGCCACACTTACATACCTCGAGATGGCTGTCCTCCACACAATCTGGTGAGATATTCTTCCTCAGAAAATTAAACAAAGTGTTCTGAAACTCCGTAGCCTCGTTTACAAATCCACGAGCAACAAGCTCATCTGCTAATCCCTTAGCATCTGTGATCCCGGCAGCTGGTGATCCAAGGATCCAGTGTTCGTTGGACCTTGCCAGTGCGCTGTGGGTCTGGGTTGCATTCAAACCGGATTGAACTTCGTCGGATCCAATCATCTTCGCCAGCGTGCTTTCGTGTTGGCTTGCATTGTCTATAAGCATGTGAATACGTGCTACTGCTTCTAGATTTTCATCAATCCTAGCCATCTGATGAACCATAAGCATGTTTTCGGTATTTATGAGGGCAGACTGGGCAGTAAGTGCACCTGAGGTTCGGTGTTCTTACAGTTAGTTTGTTTGTATGCCTCTTGAACCTCTTGATGGAAACCTTCACCAACACGAGTATCGTAGTTATCAAGTGTGCCCTTCTGCCTGATATCCGGGATGATATGAGTGGTCAAGTGTTGTTTGAGGAAATCGAAGTTTTTCTCGTACTGCGTGGAGACGCGCTTTTGAATGCCATAGACTAAGTCAGAAATGGGACCGCAGTCATGAAACAAATAGTCCACATACCGAACAGTAATCCATGTAAGTCTTGATATATCCTTGCAGTCGTTGGATACGATCTTCAGTCATGCACCTCATCTGGATCATCGTGCGAATTTGAGCATATGCACGGAGACAGTTTACGAGCACCGAGTTTTTAGGCAAAAGTTGCACTATGCAAGGTAGAAGGCACTGCAAAGAAATATATAGTAATGTGAGTGAACAACAGTCTCATCATTCATGAAATACGTACTCTCAAAATATCGAAGAATGCTGTGCCATCCGCATACTCAATTGTCGTGACATTCAGGAAATGTTTGAGGTTCGACCACCTGTCAACACCACGCATGCTGAGTAATGAAAGTCAAGTCATGTGTCAGTGAGTCGCCAAATACTACATGTTCACTGTTTGGACTTACTTGATGGTAAGTTGACCCTTGACGTTCAAATCTTCTAGGATGCTGAGCAGCAGCCGCCACAGATGCTTTCCGAACTTGCCAAGATCATCGGCATGTAGTTTGTCATAGGAAATTGCTCGGTATGGGTCCGAATGAGGGAGGGACCAAAAAAAATTCTGCGCAAGCTTATCGTGACTTGATTCAAAATGTTAATCAAAGACACCTACAACATTTTTGTGAAGCCCGTTCTGCTGTAATATTCGCTCAGACCCGGATTTGGTTTGGCACTCCATGGCGTCATGGTAAGCTTGCATCATGCCTTCGACGGTCCGTGGCTCAAACACACTGGCCAAATTATGTTGACTGCAGTTATGGACAAGACACTTCGGACACGGATAATCTGCAAGACCTGCACGAGTCGATGTTAATGCCCAGCTCTCCTCACTATCAACTGATGCAATTGGAATTCCAGGATATATCACCCGTTGTACTTGATCACCGCATTTCATTGCCTCTCCGCAACGTCCACGAGAGCGGAGAGAGCCAAAAACGACAGCGAGAACTTTGTGATACACCTCGCGCTTGAAGCATGCAAATGCAATTTTCCCTGCGCTGTTACGATCTGATGGGTCGCTTGGATCACGTATCTGAGTAATGGCTAGCAAACTTGAGTTACAGCAAGAGCTTATGTTGTCCCTCACCACAGGCATATAACCAACGAGGATTCCTCCTCCATTGCCCGAGCCATTTCGTATTGCTCGGGGAAGAAATGCAGGACGTAAGAGCATCGGGTGCTTGCGGACACGTTTTGTTATCATGCCTTTGTCGAGCCAAAAAATTGCAGGGAGGAAGCAATGGGGTAGCCCATGTACATTCGGCAAGGTGTCCTGATCATAATCATAGGTGCACGATAATTAATTTTATTCAGCGCGATGATCGGGAGGGTGTACCTGAATTTCCCACCAAAGAGTTCCTGTATTAATGTCGTCATAAATAGCAACATCCTTCCCTTCTTCACACAGATACTTTCGAACGGGGTACCAGTTTATCTCTTGAGACAGTGTTGGATCGGTGATCCAGCTTTGATAGACTTCCCAAGGGTCACGATATGGAAACTTGAAGGTGAATGTTTGCTCATCATATTCAGCTGAGACAGTGCCTTCCTGGAACTTTGAAGTGGCGTGAATTGAGAGTTCGACATAGATTAGCATACTGACTTGAACAACATATGCACGAGCAGCCATCAGCACCCGCTCCATGTCTTTATGATTCCTCAAGGTAATCCTGCTTCCTATTGCCCATCCATTATGCATGCCTTGAAGCTGAGCATCAATGTTTGCTTTGCTTAAACGACTCCTCACAGCAATCTCAGTGTACTCGAAATCTTGTAAATTTCGGAACGGAGCCCAGGGTAGCGACTCAGCTGTAGATTTAGGAAGGTGCAGTCCCGAAGATTCTGATGGTGGTTCCTCTGGTAATTGACCATCAGCATCAGACTCGAGAGCGATGATAGTGGGATCAGAAATGTTTGTATGCGGATGGTGTATGATTTTGATATGCAGTGCCTGATTCGACTTAGATGTGGGCATGGGTGTTTGTGGGGGTGATATGTGCATAGGCTGACACTCTGAATTTTCATGAACTACAACAGTAACGGGTTATATTGTCCATCGATGGGCCAATAATATCCGACAGTCTCAACTCACTGTCAGGCTGAGCAGAGGGTGTGTGTCGATGCTCTATTCGAATCTTCTTTTGAGGATGTTGATCCTCACTAGTAGTGTCAATGGCATGTTGCTGTGGCTGCGTGGCAGCATAGAGGCTTATAGCAGCAGATTCGACAACTTCATGCTTGGATTTGCATGCAGAAAAATGGCGTGAAAACCCTCTTGGATCGCGATATTGATGACAATACTCGCAGCAAGGCATGTTGTTTTTGACGTCATGAAGAAATGCGAGGCTAATAATACTGACTAGTACTGACTTGGTATTGCTTACTCAAAAACGTAATAGGTGGATTGGTAGCGAGCTCCGCCCAGAGTGACATGAGTTTGACCATAGCAAACTTGGAGACTGCAACAATGTCACAACACCGAGTGCAAACTGCTACATCCCGCACTGAAGAAGATGAACAACCTCACTCACATTCACCATCTGAGACTACATCTGGTGACTTGACTTCCGAGATTGAAATTGACTTGGGTATGTCACGCGAGGATCTATACAGGGTGAGTGATCAACTCAAAGTACTGCTGGGGGTTCGTTGATCTTGAACTATCCTCTCTGAGTCTAGAATGCCCGAAAGGCACAGTCCAGGGCAATCGCTGCGGTGGCTAAAGTCAAAGCAAGTCGTCGTAAGGCTGATGAGTTAGCCACCACAGCTACAGATGCAGATTCAAGCCCAAGAAAACGGCCCAAGTTCACAAGTTCGGAGGTCCAGGAAACCATCAAGACAGTTGAATATTATGGCCGTAAATTTCTCGTTACTCACATGCTCTGGCTGCATGGAGATACAAAAGCTAGCTTTGAAACGCCCATCGACGACAACTATCACGAATTCGAGCGATTTGAAAATACAGAAACCATGCTTCAGGGCCAGTTACGAGAAATTCAGGAGGTGGTTCCAGAGAAATATCTCGGAGATCTCAGTAGTGACTGGTTTAGACGTGCGGTTCGTGAATTATCCTCAACTGTTAGGCTTGCTATCATGATCAACTAATTTGATGTATAGTTCCAGGCTGGAATGCAATCTCAAAGGTCAAACATATCAACACGAGTGCGCACTCGATGTGGTGCAATGATTTTTGGCTGTACAGAGGCTCAGATTAAGTCGGCAGCATATCGAAAAGAGACGTTTGGTTCACTCATTGGCTGGAAGAAAAATGACAAGGGAGAGTGGTACTATGATGCTTGGGATTCAGAGATTTTGCACGGCAGCTGGCAAGGAAAGCACGATATTCACACTGTTTTTTTGAACAAAAGTCTCATGATGGTGAGCGCTTATAACTCGCCTCCTTCATGTTAAACTTATTGATAAATGATGGCAGGTTATTAGTGGTGTCATACGAGGGCCAGCATCTGTTGTCTCAATGAGCGCAGGAGAGGGTTCGGTTGCATCCCGTAACAGCGAAACTCTTGATGTGAAATGGGGGCTCGATCATACCACACCAGGGATGATCGCTGCCGGTGCTGTCCTGGTGAGTTCACATGAAAATTCAAAATATATACTTCCTGATGATGACAGGTGCGATGGGCCGCTTCTGTTGACACGCTTCTAACAGTTCAAGGGTCTCAGAGTGGAATTAGATGGAAAGAGGACTTCGAAGGCTACTTGCAATATTTGTTCAACGGCCTGAGACTCCGGAAGGCAAGTGTCCTTAACGTCTTTCGGCAATGGGACAAGGTGTTGTTCCCATCCTCATCCAGTGGCTTCGGTGGCCGCCAGGCACGCAGTGATAGATGTGCGAAGATGAAGAGTGTCATGGATGCACTGGAGGGCGATGATGAGGTTGAGGAAGACAGACAGGATGATAACCATGAAGATGGGCAACGTCACTGTGAGGGAGATGGCGGACATCGTGAAGAGTAAGGTCTGTGATGTCCGTCCGAGTCTTTGAGGAGAGCTAAGGGAATCGAGGTGGCGATTCTCACTCAAAGGAGTTTACATGATGGCGATCACAGCGACACGTTGTTGATGCGAAGATTCAGATTGATCAGATCATTTGATGTATTTGATAGAAGTACAATACTATGTGACAATTTGCAATACAGTGTGTTCGCCATCCAAGAGCTCTCTTGATCGAAATTTCATCACTCAGGCTGGTACTACCACAACTTCAAGGATGCATCAGTAAACTACAATGTTCTGTACAGAGCTGTACAGAGCTGTACAGCATGCAAGCTCCACAGCTTGGTCCCTGCTGGACAGCTCACTACAGCTCCACACAGTACTACATATCCT